>NC_142254.1:10354166-10507222 GCF_052056855.1 Sturnus vulgaris | reverse complement strand
TAATCAGCTGACAAGGAAAAGAGTGCTGCATGTATATAAGCTGGTGACTTTTCTGATTTGACCTCCAGTTTTCAACCTGGCTTGGAATTAACAGGTATCCCTAGGAATATGTTGCATAGTTTCTAACATTTAGACAAAGAAAGATCATGAAGAGATTACAGCTTTTATACATCTGCTGATTATGATTACAGTTCATGCATCTACTTTGAATTCATGCTAAAGCTACATCTGATCATTTTAAATTCATCTAAGAAGTATTCAACTTTTTGCCCATCTTTGATATGAATAGCATGAGACTGAATTATCTCAGTCCACTAAAGTAGGAGAATGTATTCAGAGTGTGAGTTGTGAGCTGTGGAACAGCTTGGCAGCAGAAATGCCACTAGGATCTGGTGTCTCTCATACTTCAAGAAAAGAAATGCAAGAATTTGCATGTATCAAAGCCCATGCTTGCTTACATCAAGACATGAAGGGTAGTACTTGACTGTTCAAGTGAGCTTTTATTACCATTTTTAGTTTTGTATTTAAAAACTTTGGTTTTTCTATGGCATCTGAAAATTATGAGAAGGAATTACTGATGTGCTTTTTAATATGCACTTAATTCTAACACTAATTACTCATTAATATTTTGACACATCGATGCTGAAGATCACCTGAAGACTTGAGAGGCATGGTTTTGCAACGGTGCCAGGCATTTCCAGCCCTGCATGTCTGATGCTTTATAGAGAATCTCTATATTTTAATGTCAGGAGTTTCTTAATATGAAGGTTTGACTGAAACTTTATTCGTTTCATTTGTCATGAATGGAATTTGCTGTGTACCCTTTGTGTGTCCTCAACTCTCAGCTGAACCTCAGGGGCTGCAATCAATATCAGAAGTAATTTCTGTGCCCACTTTCAAGAAGAAATACAGTGACCCAATTAAGTGAAGAAAATGCTTCACTGTAGTAAGGGATGAAAATGCAATTAAAGTAGGTTACTCACCTACAAAAGAAAGTTTCTGCTGCCCAAAATGCTGCCTTTAGGTTGGAATGAAACAGTGGGAAGCTAAAGATAGATAAATTAAGCCTGATTAGTCTCTGTGGCATAAATTAGGAATACAAACCACCATGAGGGATTATTCTACTCTTAAATTTAATTCTCCTATACTGTTATTTTAGAGCATTGCATCCAATTCCATCTTGCATGTTTAAATAAAGTCAGGTGCTGCTGAAGACTCTCCAGAGGCCTCCCTGCTGTGGGACTTGTAATCATGCCCCAACTAAAAATAGTGGAGAAATCCTCCAGGTTTCAGATTTATGTGAAATAAAGAAACAGGAGGAAGTGATCTGTTGTGTGCCTGTTTACAAAATACATCTGTGATCTTTGCTATATTAACACACCTGAGTTTTCCGGACTGAAAAATGTCATCACCTGAGGAACACTGGAAGGTGACTGGTGCCAGGTCTGCTGCTGGGCTTGGGGCATTTCTGGGTGCCTTTCCTCAGTTGCTCCCCGGGGTCTGTGTTTAATAAGAGCAGTTACATCCCACAGGCTGTCTTTGCAATAGGCTTGCTTTGTACAGCCTTGCACATGGTGAAGTAGAGTTAAAGGAGACTTTTAAAAAATGCTGTTTATCTATTTGGTTATGATGAATGCTTCTAAAGTGGAAAGCATTTAATTTCATGTAAAAATGCAGGAACTCATGTTATCAGCATGGCTGAGAGTTGAGATATTTAAGATTTTATGCATGTACTGATTTTAGACTGAAAGTATCTTGACTGATCCTCCATTATGATTGTTATAAAATGTCTGTCTACATCTGCTTCACCCTTTCTCTATCAATTTTACATTTAAAACTTGATATAATTTGCTAGTGTAGTAGAGCTGATTCACAGTCTAGAATGGAATTCACAATTTTCACTGAAGTGAGTGAAATTTGATATAAGATTGTAAGAAAAGCTACTTACAGCCCCAATTGCAGTATAATCACATCACTTTAAATTCGTGTGCGAAAATGTTACAGTAATCTTGAATATAGTGATGTAAAAGTATTTCTTGGGATCCTAAGTATAAAATGCTGTCATTATGCTAAGAAATGCTTAGGTTCAATGCTTAGACAGTATATATAAAATAAAGGGGGGGTAGACATGATTAACAGCTTGATTGTATGAATTTAATTCCTCAAAGGGGGAAGCGAAACAGAAATGTTCATTATGACAAAAGCAGTTGTGTGTTTATGGATTTACCTTCTAAGAAAACCCAACCAAACAAAACTCCCTATATGAATATCCCTTGCAGCAGCTGAACTGCTGTGGGTAAAGGTGTGCTCAGAGGTGTAGGAGGGGGGCTGAAGAAGGGCCCTTGGTGCTGTTCTTGGTGCCTTAGGGCTGCTCCTCTCAGGTCCTGGTGGTGCTGGAGCTCTCCAGTGGCTCCAGCCATGGCACCCAGTGCTCCTGCCCCCACCTGGGCAGGACTGGGGAACCAGGTAAGGAGGGGCAGCCCCAGCAGCAGGGCCACAGACTTGGTTTGGGTCCTTTTTTCAGATTATTCTGTGGGTGTGTTGGAGGCCATTCTGAGAAGCTGTGGTTCTCCCATTTGATAAATGTCATGGAAAAAAGAGACATTTCCATCTTCTCACAGGATCATGGAAAAGGCTTGACTGGGCTCAAGCCCTGAGTCGTTCTTTAGAGCAGCTGTGTAAGAAGAGCATGTTGTAACTGCCAAACGTCCTTGGATATCATCACAAATGAAATCTTATGCAGAATTTCAGCTGTTTAGAGTAATGTCAAATACGTACATTGAGAGGGTGAGATGAAAACTGCATGTGTGAAAAGTCCTTTGCTCGTGTGGAATCAAAATTGCCACACAGTTGTAGAAAAATACATACAAACAGAGGCAATATAAGTAAGTTCTTTTTGCATTTTGCCAATCTTTTCCTTCCATGACATTTATGCCTAATGTGGTTTATTTTAGCAACAAGTATGTGCTCATGAGAGTGGTTTGGAATATAATTTCATAGTTCATCACTGCAAACACGTCTAGGTTAAAAAACAAAGCAAGAAAACATGTTCTTTAAATATTCATATATTTTTAAACAAAGACTTAAACTACAGTGGCCTCTCCTTGGATTTATAACTGAATATCTTAACATCTGGTATCTTTCTGTGTTTCAAGCTTCAGGCAATAACAGGGTGTGGTGAATAGGGAATGTACTTCAGAAATATGGGAAGTAACATCTGTAGATCTTGTAAGGTCTTTTTAACGTGAAACTCAGTGGGTTATTTGCATTAGGCTTGTACAGAGGAGAAGTAATCTTAGCATATGTAGGAAGACACAGAGATACATCCAGGATTTATGTTTGAGTGTCCATTTTATCACCTTTGAAGGCACAGCTCCACAGACTGTGGACAGACATTCTTTTCTACAAAGAGTCAAAATAGTAAATTGAAACTCTTTGAACATGTAACAGCGAAATTGTTGGTATGTTTGTATTGGAGAACACTTTCAAGATCCAGACTAATTTTATAACACCTTAATCTTGTATAAATATTAGGACCAGTACTGTTCTTTGAACCACCTTTTAATATGTATGCATTTCAATATGGAATAAGTAGCATTAAAAGTCTGGCATATATTGAATTGCCTTGACTGTCAGTCAGCAGAATAATACTGTGCATATTCATACAACGTTACTTCTTGCATATAAAAACATTTATAGAATGTGTCCTCCTTAAGAGATCTGAAAATGTCTAACATGAGACCATTAAATATTCCTTTCACTACTGTTCCTAAGACTCGTTCAGTATCACACTTTGCAAAATATCATTCAGTTACAGCTTTTGGCTGTGGAACTCACTGAAGGAGTTTATATTAAAGCGTTTGGCTGGAATCACAGAGATTAAGTCAGTGCTTTTTATTGTTATTGTCAAAGTTTTTATTTGCTGGCTGAAAGCTTTTAAAGTAACTTCAAATGTTTCCATTCTAATTGCTTTCCAAAATTTTTAAATCTGTACTATCTGCAGTGTGTCTGATGGATATTGAGGCTATATGAATAATATATAAATGTCTGTTTTTCTTTTGGATCTACTCAAGTATTTTATCCCACAAAGATTTTTTTTTGGCTCTAAGCAGAGTTAGAGAATATGTATATATACATATATATACAGGCATAGCCTGACTTATATAAGCATATATATAACAATTAGTGTGGCAGATGTTTGAGACTCAAAAATTGGAATCTAAATGGTCCCCTGAATTAAAAGCTTTAAGATTTTAAATATCAAAAAGACCATCACATGTATGATTCTACACATATTTATGAACAGATTCAATAATTAATGAACCAGTAATGAGATTATTCATTTGCCTAAAATTCAGGATTGAGAATGTGACAGCAAAGATGGGTACTTCATACTTTAAAGTTTTGTGCTCCTGTCTGTTGGCTTGTTGATCATCAGTGATGTGGTTGTAAACAAATGCAGCTTTCTGGCATGAAATCCCCCTGTAGGAACATCTTTGGTTTTCTACAGGGCCTGCATTCCCTCCAGGTCATTGGAGGGTCCTGATATGGTGTGATGGAAAATCCTGATGGGGAAGAAATGGAGAGAAATAACTGCTGTGTAGCAGGCTCTGGTGGCCAAAGTCACCAAGGCTGACATTTCTGGGTGGCTTTTCATAAGTCCATGAAGATGTGTCCCAGCAGATTTGTAGGCAGAACCTAGCAGGAAATTAACCCTCTTCCAGAATGAACTCCTGAATAATAAGCAAACAGTGTAGTCTGTCTCAGAAAGTGGATTGCTACTGTACTATTCTATAAAATCACTAATCTTAAATTTGTTCTAAAATTATGAACAGAAAATCCCAAATATAAACTTGGCATATATAGTACATGTTACCTAGTGGTCCAGTATTTCATGAAAGTGTTTCAAAATGTTGTCTTTTGCTGACAGAAGCATTGTGTCTGTGCACATGTCCCTACCCTTGTGCAGTTTGCTCTTAGATGGAACTGGGATACCTTATGTGGTGACTGACCTGTGGTCAGAGGCTGACCCAAATGTCTTCTGCCTGCATCTGGTCCAGCTCCTTTTTGCTCAGTGACTCAACCCAAAACCTCCTAGAGCTGCCTATTGTCTGTGGTGATAATACTTCTGGTGCTGGGCAACACGTACCTTCCAAAATACTGGCATCCTGCCAGAGGAGTGAGTCCTAAAATTTCTCTGGGTACCAATGTAGTGTCAAAATCAAGGCTACCATTTTGCATTCATCTTGAGATAAAATTTCTTCTACATTTGGAAGGTTTAAAACAATTCTTCATTCACTTACAATGATATGAATCCCTAACAACGTTGCTGGTGTGGCACCTGTCAAACAACAATTTGCCTCATTGTTTCTAGCAGCAAAAGCAAAATAGAATACTTGTATTTTATAAAATTATGTGGATACCATCTACTGCTTCAGAAGTATTGAAACTTCCATGAATGACTTGCTTCTCCAGTAAAGAACTCCCTGCTCCTCCTATGAAGACATAATAACTTAGGACTAAAGCCTCTACAGAGATTAGCTGGATATCCATCTAGAACAGAAAGGATTGGAGAATTTTATGTTCACTGAGAAAATAAATTGTGCTTTCTGATGAGAACCCCCTCAGTATTTAATTTAATGCATCTGGTGAGGACACTGCTGCTTGTAGATGGTGATAGTTAATACTATTTAAAGAAAAAGGTCCCCTGTCCCAGCCCTCCTCCCACTCCTTCTACTTCTGTTGCCAGAATAATTTTAGTGTATATTGTTTTGTTTGGAATAATCAGGCTGAAGTAGCATTAGTCCAGCTTCTCATCTTTTAATTACAGACAGTTTATTGTCTATGCTGTCCCACTTTCTGCATGGTTCCCCACCAGCCAGCTAGACTTAGCAATCTCCATTAATTTAATTTGGCATTTCATTCAATCAGACAGGCTGTGAACATGATGAATTTTTTTTTTTTTTAAATAACACAATGCTCATTCTTAATTGATGTCCTTATCAGACATTGTATTTGCCAGAGCTGTAATTATTGGTCAGGCAGCAAAATCAAATCTGCCCGAATGCAGTGAAGATGTTCTCCAGTGAAATTATTAAGATACAGTACTTAGACCTGCAAAGTAATTTAGTTTTGGTCTGTAATTACATCTTTTGGGATTGTTATCTTTCATTTTACTCATAAGAGTAGTGTAACCTCAGAGGAATTAATTTGCCAAATATGAAGATAAAACTGAGATTCTTGCCATAATATGTATTTGTGCTAGTTGATATTTCTCTATATGAAAACCACAAGAATCGTCACACCTTAAAAGAATGATTTTATTAATGGCTATATTTTAAAAAATATGGGTTCCAATTTTACTGCAGAAATACTGAAAGTGTGCTCATTTGAGGGTGCCATTTTCCATGAGCAGTAAATTGGTGTCAGAAATAATAGAATTTGGATGTGTAACTGCCTAAAATACCTACACAATGGACATGTAGTGCTGTGATAGAACTGTTCAGAGCTTGTTCTACAGGCAGTGAGAAGTTTGACTCGAAATACGGTCCTGACAAACTTGAAATGTGTATTTTGACTAAGCTTTAACTAATAATTATGAAAGGACTGCTAGTGTCATGATAACTAAGTCTGAATTCTGTTTTCCAGTAAGAGTTGGTATAAGGTTTTCTTTAATTAAAAAAAAACAAAGCAAACAAACAAACAAAAAAAAACCAAACAAAAAACGAAGAAAACCAACCAACCAAAAAAAAAAGGGAGTGGATTCTATCGTAACTATTACTATTTTAATTTATTCTCAGATATATGATATGCAGTCTTTGAGTATAGATTGCAGTCATTCCTTTTAAGCAAAATTTAAGTTGATGGATTAGCTATGAGTAGATGATAAAATGTGTTTAATTCCTGTTCTGGATATATTTTAAGTTTTTCATTTGAGAAATTTATTCACATTTCTTGGTTTTGTTGCTGTTCTCTGCTGGAACAATAACCTTTCCAGTGGTGGTTCTTCCTTCATGTTGCACTATTAAACAGCAGTATTGTAAAAAGAATTATTTGGCATATTTAACAAATTTACCTGCTGAATTAAATTTTCTTTTTGAGTGTAAAAGTATTGGTATTTTAAACGTTCAATTTAGTTCTGTTGAGATACTGTTGAGATGTCTGTGCTCCTTTATGTCTGGTTTTAAGTTGCTTATGTATTTCTGTATGTGACCTCTTGAGGAGATGAATAGTTGGATATGAGTTCTAACCTTTTTCAGATTAGAATTGCACCACAAGTCAGTTGATTTAAAGACAAGTTGTAAAAAATGCTAATGACTGAACATTGTAAGTAAAATGATTTCTCCATTAAAATCAGTAGCAAAATTCTGATTAACTTTTATAGGTTCAAAATGTTATTCTGTGTGTCCATAATAGTAACACCTTTAAATGTTATTTACTTTAGTTTTGAAGCTTTTGTAAAACTCTTACAGTTTTGTGGTGTAAAGTTCTCTTTTGCCTATTTTATCTCTTGTGACGATGAGTCAATCACAGTTGCCAAAGCGCCCAGAGAGTGGCCACAATTCAACATTTGAGATTTTCTGAAGATATGTTTAGTAGGAATTCAGACTCAGTGGACATTTAATCACTGATTTTTATCCCAAGCTGCCAAGGGTTTTCTGTGGTGTTCATCATATCAGAATTCTGCCTTAAAACAATTGCTCATTAGTCTCAGCTTTCATAACCAACCAATTTTTAAGCTCTAGTGAGTACAAAGGGTAGTTTGAAAACCCAAGTAGCATTGTGCTGTGTCAGTTCCAAGTGGCTTATCCCTTGATTTACAAACAGCCTAACATTTGGCCCCAGAGGTTTGGTCTAAGAAAACACACACTCTGTAGAAGTGTGGCAGTGATACAGACTGATATCCACAATGCTGGGCAGGAGTTGATTTGGCCTTCATTAGGGCATCTGTTGAGGAAGGAGAGGGTGTGAATTTCCCTTTGCATTACAAATATACACCTTTGCTAGAGAAGCTGAAAAAGACCAGGTGTTTGGCTTCAGGTCTGGCAGTCAAAGAGAAGAGCTGAGCTTCAACCAGCTATTTTAGAATGAGTGAATTTTCTGGACATGCTTTATACAAGGCATTGGTAAACCAAGCATCCAGTCTCATTCCAGTCTTCATGTCTGCCCAGAGGGATTTCAGCACGGCCAAGATTCAGGTGCCCTTCCAACATACAAGAGTAGAGGACTGAACTGTTGTAGTTTTAATGCAGTGATTTGCATGAAGAATGGAAGCTGTGATTCACAGCAAGTTCAGAAGAGGCTTTGTTTGTGTGCAGTTCATTTCCTGAAATGGGCAGATGCCTGTGGTTTCCATGGGTTGGTGGTGGCAGTCAGCTGGGTACTCCCACTTAATGTGTTCATCAAAACTGAAGAGAGAGTTTGAACTGAAACCAAAGGGAAAAAATTGTAATGCAATGGTGTGTATTGCCAAAGGAAGCTGGAGATATTTTACTCTTTCCTAGTTGCAGAGCAAGAATGCTCTGAATTCTTCAGATGAAAAAGTTTATGCAAAACCTTGCTAATTGCTCTGGCAAAGTTCTTAGCCAAGCATCCCAACAGCATCCTAAAACAAAGAGACAGCTGGACTAGGTGCTGCATCTTACTCTTCTGTCCCAGGGAAACCCAACAGGTGGGAGCCTCTGGGAGTCCACCTGGGCAGCCCAAATTTCTGGGTCTCCCCTTTAATTTGAATCCCTGCTGTCAGCTGTACCAATGCTCTGAGCTGTTTATGAGGGGTCAGAGCAAGGGATTGTGAAGAAAATAAATGGAGAAAAATATTGTCTTTTCACAAAAAATTATTTTGCTAAAATAGGCAAGAACCCATTCTATTTAGAATGATTTATAACTGTTCCCAGCTGATCACAAAGTGTTTCTAAATTAAAAGCCATTAATTATAGCCTTATATAGATACAAAGATATGCAAGAAGTGCTTTGTAATTCCAGCTCTGCACTTCAGGTGAGAGCTTTTTAAATTACTTGGACCATTGGAGCCACCTGCTTGACTAAATGCTGAGGGCCCTGTGTTTCAGTACTCATCAGTGCATTGCAGTGTTAACATTGTTACTGATTTTTCTCATTTCTCCAGGGCAAATACTAATTAATGGATACAATTCACAGCTGATTAGCTGTAGTTTCTTCAGTAATTACATTCGCAGACTAACTGTTCAGAAGAGGATTTCTAACCCAGTTCTTATTTCACTCTAAGCTTAATTTGTTTTTTGAATTGTTTAGGTCCTTAAGATAATAACCATTTTATTTTCTTTTGTTGTTATAGGTACCATTAAATAATATGGAAGTTTAATCTTAGAAATACTCACTGATAATTGTTATGTGCCGTCAATGGATTTCTAGTTCAGAGACAAAAAATAAAGAATATTAGTTGTGATCATAGTAACAAAAGCTGAAATATTCCAATTTCTGACATCATTGCCTGAGTCATACACAATGGGGTCTTAAATGTTATAGCCTAAGAGCAGAATGACTTGAAGGATATGTACCTGTAACTTTTAGCTTTGACATTCTTTGTTATATCATTTGCTTCCAGAGTCTTAATAAAACGGAAAATTAAATTGTCACTCTCCCCATTGTTTTACTTTAATAAAGCAAAAAAGAAGAAAACCACCCTGGCAATGAGAAAGCTGTGCTGTGAGCAATACATGTACATCAGAACAATGTACAATTTTACTCTTCAAGGAAAAAAAATCAGCCACCTTTCTGTTTTGGGCACTGGAGCCCTTAGGATGCTAAGGTCATTAAAATAGGGTAGGGTTTGTCCCCACTTATTTATCCAGTGTTAGAGTAATGCTTGTCTAGTGTGCCTTTGCCCTTAGGTATCCTTTGAGAACTTGATTTCTTTTTTTTTTCTTTTATTTGTTCCTGTAGAAAGAACAGCTCTATTCGAGCCATCGAGTTTTCCATGTAAATCATTCTTAGTTTGCCACTAACTGACATGAAAAATTCTATCCTGTCGATCGCACTGTTGAGCTGAAGTAGTGTCTTTGTGCAACAAATCCACACACACATCCGTATGTGCCAAAACAGTCATTTGAATGTGCAATTTTACTTGGATTTTTTAATCTCCAAACATGGGTGACATCTGGGCTTTTAAAAAATGGATGACATTACTTGAGTATCTGCATAGCTGGGGATAACAGAGTTTTAATAGCTATGAGGCAGCCCACATATTGTGCTAAGGCCTCTGTTGCTTAACATGTGTTATAGGTTGAAAGATTCAGAATGATAAGTACACAAATGGAATTTGTTACTTCAGAATGAGAGATCTCATCTTGTATTCCTTCCCTCCCCTATGAGTGTCTCCTAATTTTGTTGATGTCCTATTTAGTCAATCTGTCAATCCAACAGGTACACAAGGCTTTCTTTTTAATTTTTTTAAACCTCCTTTTAACTTGGTCTTATTGCCAGAAGTGGATGTTTCAGTTTTCAGGGGAAGAGCCTTTCTTGAAAGGATCACTGGTCCCTCCAGTGAGAAACTGGAGAGTCTGAAACATTTCACTGCTGAAAACAGTCAGGGACCAAGTGCAGCTGTAGCAAATTGAGCAGAAGCAAAGTGGTTTTCCTTTCAGGACAGGTTCAGCTGCTCTGAAAGCACCCCGGAGTTTCTTGTTTGGAAAGAACAACCTGTGCAAGTGCATGGTCACCTGTCCCCATGCACTGTTGGCAGAGCTTATGCTGCTGTTGGGAGTGTTGGCTGTTGTGGGGCTGAGGAGGGGGTGCAGGTCCACCAAGATATGGCAAGAGAAGATTAAAAAAAAGCCTTCCTAAAAAATTTGTTTCATGAAACTAGAAAATGGGAGTTAAGGGAGTGGCTTTGGCAGCAGTGTGTGGTAGGGACAGCACGGGGACTTTTCCCCTGCTCAGCACTGTACCTTGCACTGTGCTCTGTGCCTGGTAGGAGCAGTGTGCACATGTGAAAGCCTGTTTTACTCTAGGTGCCTGACATGCCTGGTGTCTGTTCCTTGAAGCAAAGGCTCTGGATGCCTCCCTCCTCTGGGAGCATGTGCAGGACTGGTTATCAGCCTGCATGCCTTTGGAAGGGCTCTTCAAGGGCATAAGGCACAGTATTATGCTGATAATCTCTTTCTTGTCTGTGTTCAGTCTGTAGAAGTAAAAGTACCTACCTTCCTCAACAAATGTTCATACTTGAGAATTTGGAGGAAATGACTGGCCTTGGAAATCCCTTGTGATCATGGCATGTGGCATGAGAGTGACACCTCAGTGGGAGCAAGGGGGCACTGGGCACATCTCGGGGTCTCAGTGTTGGACAGTTTGTCTGATTTGCAACATTTTCTGGTGTTAATGGTCACTGGGAGAGTGGGAGCTCCACTGCAGGGAAAGATAAACAAAGGGGGATTGTTTGGCTTTTCAATTTCACCGAAAGAATGGGACTTCAGGAGCAGCATTGCAGATTCTTATTCTTCCCCTTACTGGGATTCAGCTCTTGGAAGCCTGGTCCACTTGGAGTAGGAATACAGCAGCTACTTCTGGCGGCAGCATCCTCTGGGTCAGGATCACTGGCAGAAATATTATAATGTGCATCAGAAAGGATGGAGAAATGTCTTTCCTGGGAGTCTCTTCCTAACGGATTCTTAATTTCCAAAGTCACCTTTAGGTCTCTGGGGTGGCTTTGTTGCCTGGGCAAAGAAAGTTGGAGAGATACACGTGAATATCTTCCTTGTAAAGACTGGGGGATGCAGAGTATGCAATAACAATAATAATAATAATGATGATGATGTTGAATCCAATTGAGTTCTGATTTCAAAGAACATCTGCAAATGCTTTTTATCTGTTTGTTGGTTTTGGTTTAATTGTTTTTTTTTTTCTTCCCCCAACCTTTTCTATGCCAGTGATGGGGTAAAGGAAAGTTTATCATGGCATACATTAAATCCAAATATTTATTTTTCTTTCAGTTTGGAAACAATAACAACTACATGAACATGGCAGAAGCAAATAATGCATTTCTTGCTGCAAATGAGGTAGATGTTTTTATTTTTTATCTATGCTCATATTCTGCTGTTTGTGGTGATAATTTAACAGACTTTGAATGGATGAAGAGTGAAGTGCCGAATTTCTGTGTGTTTTATGGAGCACAAAATAAAGACTTTAATGAGAAAGAAAATAACCTGACAGCTCTCCATTACTAGTCAATTTAGCTGTCCATAAGGCTTTTACTTACATAGCATGTCAATAGAAACAAATCTGCTTTATGTATGGAAATTATGAACAGAAGGAAACAAATAAAAGGCACAGTAGGTGTACACTTTGAAAGCAAGCTTAGTAGTAGTCATTACTAGCTAATGTTCTAATTTTTGTTATAGATACAAATGGTTTAATTTGGGTTCTTAATACTCATACGAGATAGAAAACCAAAGCCAGCTCTGTTGCATGAAATGCATGTGTTACATCAAGGAACCTTTTGAATCCAGGGTCCAGAACAAACCCAGAGGCTGGGCTGGTGGAGGCTGGCTGGGTTGTGCAGATGATATATTTGATCACTGCCTTTGAGAATGGAAACAGGAGAAAGTGTGGAAACTTCAGGCTCCATGTTTCTGCTAGGTGGGGCCAGTTAAATGTCATATACATATAAATATATTATAACCAGTTAAAAGACTATCAACACACTAATCCCAACCTCAAGTCCAGACAGAAACTGCCTTTGTTCATCCTTGAAACCCAAGCTCTTATTCCATGGACTGTCTAGTTTGTGCACAGCAATATGGAGAACAAGAACTCTTTATAGGGTGCATGTCATAAATGATCTTCCCAACATGAGGAAAGGGCAGAAAACCAGGAAGCCCTGATTTTCTTGTTGTAAGTGGGGACTCAGTCACAGGTACTCCTGTGCATTTCTAAAACAATGACCTCAGAGAAAATAAGCAGAAAGGTGTAACAATAAATCTGAAGGTTAGAATTAAGGGTAGGATTTTATGAATCATTTATACAATGGTCACCATCTCTTTTTACCCAGCAAGACTGCTTAGATAAGGGAATATTGTTTGGCACTAGCTCCAGTGTTATTTGTGATAATGAACACAAACCCCATCTGTAATGACAACATGATGTTTCTTTCTGTAGAATTTCTTTCCTACATTTGAATCAAACATTGATGAAAGCTCTGCTGCCAGCAGCTGTTCAGAGACAATTTAATTCCAGCTGTGATAATTCACCGTGTCAGACATTGGCTGTTATATGTTGATACAACAGTTCTCCAGATTTGCATTTTTATCAAAAGGAACAAATGTTTTGAACATTTCAGTACAGATGGCATTTAACCATGCACACAGTTTTGGGTTTTTTTTTAATATATGTGTGAGATATAAATATTTGAAAAGTTAATAACTTTAAAAATGTGATTGGTAAGATAAATCTCACAAATGTTATACCATCTTTTGGCCATAACACCACCTTTCTGCAGTCCCAAATTGCATACTATTCAGGCTTTTTTTACAGACTGAATAGCCCAGTGATTTGGATTTAAGGCTACTTCACTAAGGGGCTTGCTTTCTTCTTGGATTACATATATTTTATTCTCAATTTTATGTCTATTTTATGTTTGCGGTTTTGTTTTTTTTTTTTGTTTTTTTTTTAAAGATATACGCATATTAGGATAAATTATACACTCAGAATTAAATTCGGATTTAAAAATGTAAAGGTATTCATCAATTTACTCTCCCATTTGTATTAAACTATAAGTATTAAGATGAATGCTACTTTTCTAACTAAAAAATTGTATTATTATCTAGCTGTGCTATATATTTCTGCAGATGTCCTGGAATTATTCTGTTAGATGGGGAAAAAAGATCCAGTTCTTATAATTACTAATATCTCATAAATATGTCAAGTAAAGAGAGGTTCAAATGTACTATAATAATACTGATTTCACTGAACCCTTTTGCTTGAACAAGGAATAAAAATATGATTAAGTGTTACTGTTCATATTAAAGCGTGAACCTTACTTTGCAATTACTGCATTACAATGTATTTAATTATAGTGGTTTTGCATTAACATGAATGTAGCTTTCTCAGTATTATTTTGGGCCTGAGCACTGCTGAGCTAGAATCCCATTTTATTTCTGTAAATAATGCCTTAAGAGTGTAATCCTAGAGCACATTCAGGCTTAGAAGCCACACATTTGCTTTATGTTTTCTGTCTCTATGTCATGATTACTACAGCTCATTTTAAAGCACCTTAAATATTTATTGAAATAATATTTCAAGTGTTAATTACAGTGGTAATGAAAACAGCCAAATGCCACATATCAAGAATGAGTGTTTATCCGTATTGTTAATGTGATATGTTAGATTTCATTAAGCAGTAATGGGGTAGCAAATGAGTCACAAATTACAGTTGCATCTGTTACTAGACCACATTAGTGCCAAAATAACTGCAAATGCAGCCATAGGGTTATGTTCATTAGCCAACCACTTCTCCTGGCCAATCCATCCTTTGTGCTTGTGAACCACAGGGTCCATGAGAAGAAAAATTCACACCTTTTGTAATATAGCAGTGGGGAAGTCAAGCATCTCCCTAATCCAGGCCCAGCCTTCACATCCAGAATTAAGTTAGAGCCTTGCAGTTGGAGCGAGATGGGCACAGTCTCAGCAGACTCTGATGGTGCTGCAGACTGCAGCAATCTGGGACCCCATCATTTCTGGTGTGAGACCAATAATGACAGCTGACAGGTTCTATATGCAAGCAAAGGTTTTTCTTGTGTTTCAGTTTCCATCTTCTCTCAAGCGGTTATTAATTTATATCATCATTAACAGTTTGAAGGATGACAATTTGCAGCAGTTAATGAGATCTTTCACTGAACTTATCATTTTTAAATTAACTGGCATTAAGTCACTCTTTCAAACAATGTAATTAATACATAAAACAATTCTCCCTCCCACCCCAACCTGAATCCTGAACTAATGGAAACAAACAAATCCCAGAGCAGCCTTGCATATCCAGAACAAGACAAGAGTGCCTATTTTAGGATTGCCAACTGCCCAATTTGATCAAGGCAGTTCTGATTTGGGTACATTTAAAATGGCCTAATTTCTAGCACTGAATTTCTATTATTAAGTAGCAGTGGACCTGAAATAATACATGAAAGTTCATTTAACTCTCAGAAAATTTGAATAAGCGTAGCTCATTTGTTTTCCAAATAAAAGTCAGCAATGTTAAAGCCAGATACAGGCTCTGAATAAAGATTATCTTTGACAGACACATGCACATGTATGAACATGCACAAACCCTGAAGATAACTGGCAGTAAATGTTTTGCTCAAGGCATCTTAACAGGTGTTTAGTTCATAACAAACCTACTGTTCAAACAAAGCTGGCTTGCTTCAGAAAGCACTGGAAGCTGCTGTAATCACCCTCACGCTTTCATACATCTCTCCTCCAAATTACAACCTGTGTTTAAAAGGCTTCACTGTATTTTGGGGATGGAAAAGAAATAAAGAATGGTAATATTTCATGTTTGTTAGTGGATAAAAGCAAACAAAAGATGTGAAACGGTCAGTGCTGAATTCCTGTTGTGTGTGGGCTACGAAATTGTCAGTGTTTTATGAAGCGTGAGAGTAATGTAAGCTGTTTGTGCTATTTTACTAACATATCAATAAAGTGGCAGTTTGTTATGCAGCCAAATCCAATGTAGCTGATATTCGGACTAACAACAGACAGATGTTGCTAATTAAGTACACATTAAAAAACTGTTAATACTGATACTCCATTTAAGCCATATGATAATGAGACTTAAATCTTTAATCGGAATGATCCACAGACCCATTCAGCACATGAAATTTAAAAATTTTGTTGGTTATAGAGTTTGCATTTGAGAACAAACCAGGATTTGGACTGCAGGTGTGGAGGTGATTGCTGAGCCCTGTGTGCCCTAACACTGTTTGCCTGTCCTTTTCCAGCAGACGTTCCATACGCCAAGCCTTGGGGACGAGGAGTTTGAAATCCCACCCATTACCCCCCCGCCCGAATCAGACCCTGCACTGGGCATGGCAGATATCCTGCTCCCCTTTCAGGGCCTTGCAGACCAGCTGCCTGCACAAGGAAATGAATTTACACCTCAGTTTCCCCCCCAGAGCTTGGATCTTCCCTCTATTACAATATCCCGGAATCTCGTGGAGCAAGACGGCGTCATCCACAGCAATGGACTGCATATGGTAGGTCTGGTTCTTTGTGTGTTCCCATTGCCTAGTGGTGTGTGTCACATGTAGATCTGTGCCATCTCTTAGTTTTCATTGACCCCTCAGAAGATCTGTGTGTTTTATTGGGTGCCTGACCAAGCATTTGTCAGGGTTCTGTGTCATGTGTCAGGCGTGTTCTGTATGAACGATGACACACGTGTTGTTACACAGCAAACAGTGATTCGCTGTTACTCAGTTCCCTAAGGCAGTTGTCAAATGGTTAAGGGTTAAATACTGGTGGATTCAGCAAGATAAACATGTTTGTTAATGTACAGTGCAATGTTATAGTGCTTGTGAACAGATCTCTTGTGAAGAAGCAGTCAGGCTTTACAAACACAGAATTTTCATTTTGGGAATGGACTTGGAAGCCCATATTCATTGGCATCATGTGCATTCCAAGTGCTCCTAAAGTTCAGAAATGTGTTACACAGTTGGCACTGGTGTCAAGAATTGAAAGACCATAGTGTTGGCCAGGGTGAACTACAGCATTTAGAATGAATTCCTTGTCTGTATTTGAAGTGTAGGACCCACATCTGACATCCATCAGGATATTCTGAGAGTGCAGTATTTGGAGTAGTTCAGGAGAGCCAGACACAGTATGGCAGCAGGTAAAAAGCAGTGTATTTCCCTTCACCCTGTATATTCCGTGGGCTAACTCTTTATAAAAGGGAATTAATTAGTTTTTTGGTTTTTTTTAAAACTCATAATAGAGTGATAGGGATGTATTACCTTGACAATACTCAGAAATACAGGGCCATAAAAAGACCTTGTTGTGTCCAGTGCTCTTGCTGGCCACAGAGGCAGGGGCAGGGTGGTCTTCTCTTCCTGGGCTTGTCTGAGCCCTCAAGAACATGGAGACATGATCTGGGTGTGGAATAGCTGAGTGATGGTTACTGTGAGGCTAATTCCAGAGTTAATTAGAGCAATCAAAAGCAGGGATGTGTGGAGTGTCCTGCAGAACCTATAGGCACTGTAGGGCTGCAGTCTCCAAAGGAGGGGCAGTTCCCATGGTGTTGCAGTGTTTCCCTTTGGGCTCGGGGGATCTCCCAGCCTGGGTTTCTAAGAGCTTTGTGCAGTGACATCCATAGTGCCAGCCATGGGACACAGCTGTGAGCCAGTTTATCCTACTCAGCATTTTAAACTCTGTGCTTACAATTAGAATTCATTTCTGTGTAGCATGTTGAAGAGCGAGTGAATGTTTAGCTTGAACAGATATTTTACATCAACTATATTTTTTTCTGATTAGCTCTTTTATATAGGACCTTTTGCTGAACTTGGCATAGTGAAAATACATATTTACTGCTGGACTGTAATAAAGGTTGTGTTGTTATGTTGTGATTTCTTTTTTATTATTCTGGCAAGTGAAAATTAATTAAAGATTTACAAACCAACAGGCAGTAAATATTTCTCTGTAATTCTACAGGCTGCTGACTTCATTTCAAATTTTAATATTTCTTTGGAGGTCATGAAGAGTAGCTAGCACTAATGCAGAGTGAACCACAAGCTGCTCACTACTAAGGAGGTACAGAATTCAGTCATTCTGTGGGTCCAAAACAGGCACTGCCTAAAACAGGCTTTGAAGGATATAGTATTTGTTTAGATATCATTTTGCACTGTACATTTTGGGTACCTTCTGAAGGAAGATCAGATTAATAAAATATGAGAGTTAGGAATGTTGTTCCTGAAAACAAAAGTGATGGAGAGTGTATGCTCTGAATACAATGAAACTTGGTCAGAAAATATTGTGAGTTGGATTGGTGTGATGGGTCTGAGTACCCCCTCAATGTTACCAAGTGGTTTGTAACCTGGCCCAGTTTTGCCCTTTGATTTTGCAGCCTTTCACTGAATATGATTCTTCCATGAGTAAATGCTGTCACCTTAACAGTTCCAACCAGAAGAGGCCTCTAGATTTTGTCTTTCTTCACTCACCTCTTCTGGTGCTGAATGGGAGGCTTCACATCTTTGCCTTTTCCCTTGACTGCGCAATGTAGAAATTAATGGCACAGTTTACACTGACTCCATTGATAAGATTTGTTCCCATATAAAAAGAAAAGATGAAAAAGGTGAAAAGATGCAGAGAAGCTCCTGCCTTCTTACCCCAGTGGTCCAGTTGTATTTTTTAGGGTGACTTCCAGTTCAAAGCTATGGATTGGAACTTGTGTGCTACAGTTTTGCTGCAGAGAATTGATGAGGAATTGTGTGATTTGATATGGAGGAGCCACATAGGGAGGTTTGTGTGTCAGACATTCCCCACAACTGCTTGATTTGTTTCATGCTGTGAGATGGAGTGGCCCCTGCCATGGTATTCTAGTCAGTAGTCTTTTTCTCTTCTGCTCATAAATGCTAGGTAGCTTTGGGGAGTTTAAAAACATTAACAGAGGGTCCTTGCATAGCTTTGCCCTGAACTCACGTAGCTCTCTTTGGTAGTCAAATTTTACAGCAGTTAATCTGTATTTCAAAAATAAAAAATTAAAACATTATATCATATTTTATGTAGAAAATGTGCACTTTATTAAACTGGTAAATATTTATTAATAATATTAGAATTCATCTTTAAATTAGAAATTTCATGAATTACCTTGCCTTGGAGCTATAAAAGCTTTATTGCAGCAATAAAAAAATGTAAAGGAGGCATTTTGACTATGAAATTTCATTTCATGGTCAATTGAATTTACTATATCTGAAAGAACTAAAGATGGGGTTGTAAAATAATTATGATGTTCGTATACACTTACAGAACAATGTTCTTATCCAGCGATGCTGGGATAGTCTTATTTAAACGCTGTATTAATGGTGTACTGCTAATCACTAAAGCTTCTTGAGCTGAATACAAACTTAAATTATTTTCATATTAACTGCATTGAGTTTATTGCTTATCTCGTGAAGCATTAGAGAGCTTTACTGTAAGCAATATTTAATTTAGGTAAATGTAGTCCTACCCTGTTGCAAAGCCTGGTAGAAGAATTTCACCTTGAAGAAATGTCATGAGATTTTAAATCACAAATGTTGAAAAAATAAAACGGGCTTGGACAGAATTATGATTAATACTGTGTGTCTTTGGCTTTTTTCTATGTACTACCTGACATGTTCACCTATAAACTTGAATGCAGAATCGCCAGAGGCATGGTTAAAAATAGGTTATGTCAAGGTTTTCCTATGTCTCCCTTAGGGTATGGAGTTGGCTGGGTACCACATAATGCTTCTGCAAGTATCTCACATATTACTCACAGGAAGACACACACATGGAAAACAAAAAAGAAAAAGAAAAAAAGATTTAACATAGTCTTCATGTACTATTATATTGAAAATAGCACTAGTGGTGCAAGAAAGATATCTGTATATTTATTCTCAGCATAAACATGACTTAGCTATTTCTAAAGATTAGAGTTAACAGTTGTTCATGGTATTATGATACACGTACTGTGGAAAGAGGGATAATTTATCACAATGCTGATTAACTTCATTATTACTAGCAAGAAACTCAACACTTTTATATTTACAGCATTTTTAATGCTTAAAAATAGGCAACAGCAACAAAAAGAGGAGATAAAACGGAGGCAGTTTGATTAATTTTAATATTTTAATAACATGTAAATAAAATTCTGATGTTCAAAAAGGAGTTACTGAAAAATGGAGTGTTGATGTACATTTGACTTCAAAGAATGCCTGGATTTACATGATGCAAATATTATCCCTATAAATACTTGAATGTAAATAAGCAGAAATAAACAGCAATATTCTCATTAAAAATCAACCCCCAATATTTTATATTAATGCTGTTTTCTGTTGAGCTGCCCATAAAAAAATATTTTAATCTGCAAACTGTGGCAATTCTATAAAACTACAAGTTTTGCTCCTGAGGGTTCCTTTTTTTAACACCTCTCTCTAATCTGCCCAGCCTGCTGAGTAGCATTGACATCAGTAGTACATCAATTTCAGAAAGTGGATTATTTTTACTAGACAGCTATTGTGACATATTGGGTCAGTCATAAATGAAAGATATTCATGCAAGCATGCAATACTTGTAATGAAGTCTCACTCTGACCTTCTGTATGATTGATTCTGTAATTTAGTTTTCTCAGGCAGTGCCTGAAATGAAATGAAATCATGTTGAACAAGTTTTGAATACCCACAGTGCACCAGGAGAAGAAAAATCTGCAGCCCCAGAGGCTTGAGAGAGAGCAGCTGAACGATTTATCTCCATGCTATTATAGCCTTTGCCAGCATTCAACATTTCTTTTTTTTTTTTTTTTTTTTTCTTATTTGGCTTAAGTACTTAATTCTGCAGGTAGCTGTAAATGGGAAAATAAAATGCTGTTCAGATTTAAAATGACAGGACAGGAGTATGTGCAGGGGACTGATAAAATATCTTGAATAGAACTGACCTTTCATGTAGCTGAAAGTTACTGGGGGATTCATCCTCATAATTACCATATAGATTATTTTTATTTCTTTCCTGCAATGAAACATTTCAGAGAGCAGTAGTGCTGATTGAATGAAAATTGAACTTGTTAACATTCTTTTCAGCTTAGCCTGTTGTACATAACAGAAGGTTAGCTTTGATGAATTTCAAAATTCTCTTTCTGATATCTAAGAAACAGACAGTAAAATAATTGTCTTTTTTCAGTCTGATTTTTTCTTTTATTCAAAAATGTATGATTATTAGAAAAACAGGCTGATAGTTTTACATATATTGCTCACTATATTACTTATACTGCTAGAGAAAATGTGTTTCCTATTTGATGAAGATTTGAGCCTGTTTATATTTTATAATTGTTGCAGTGCTGCCAGTGCAGTCAGGATTCTGCACAGATAAGGCTAATTCATAGTGGAATACGTTCATCTTTAATTATATTACTCCTTAAGAATGGCACTGTGCTCAAATCAAAGACACAATGGTGACTATTCATTTTATTTGAAGAAGAGACTTCTAAAATAAACATCTCAAGAATGTGGTTTTAAAGAAATGAGGTGCAAATTTGAGCTTATTAAAGGCTGCATACAATAGAAATATTATTAATATTTCAGAACAGTGGTGCCTTTTACTTACAGCTCAGAATCTTTTTTTAGTAGTTTAAATTCCCAAATTACTAATGAACTTTAAGTGAATAGATTAACATAAGATTGGAAGACTAAAAGCTAAAAATGTTGCTTTGAAATTGGCAAAAGATGATTATTTCACTACTCACCTGACTGGGTGCCTCTCATTTATATGTTTAATTTTCCTTTACAAAGAAACTTATTTCTATATCTCTCTTTTAATACTCAGTCAGTATTCTCCTATCTGGAGAGAATGGAGTAGGTTTTCAATTAATAAAATGTTATAACAACATTGTTTAATGTTGTTGCAGATGAAACAGTTATTTCATGGGTCATTAATGTGTTTAACGCCTGGAATGGTTTATTAAAACAAGCTCTTGTTATTGTTATGAATGTGTTTATTGTCATCTTTGATACAAAATGTACAATGAATTTCACAAGTTTCTAGGTATTAGTTTATAGAAGTAGCAATTACTCTTACTGGAAAAAGAGATTCTCTTCTGTTTTTTCTTGGATTTTTGTGCTGGGTTGCTGAGCTTGAGCTTTAAATCAAACCAGTGTTAGTCTGGTTTGCACTGGCCTTTCCCAGCAGAAATGGCAGCTGTTACTGCCACTGGTCTTCAGAATTTGTGGTACCAGGAAAAATTAATCTCAAGCAACCCTGAATTAAAGGATGCTCGGGCGGCTCTGAGCAGTGACATTTGGCCATGCACAGAACAAGAGGGAGGCTCTGGAAAATGAGACCTTTAGGACTCAGCTGGCAGCTCTGGTGGCTGCTCCCAGCTGGGCTGGGGCACAGCTCAGAGCTGGGGGCTTTGCTGATGAACTCCCAAGTCTTTACTGAGTAATTTCTTTTTCTTTGGTGTGGAATTAAATATTTTATTTTATACCTGATGAGGTAGTTGGGCATTTTGCAGTTACCTTTCAGAGCATGTGGGTGCCCAGCTGAAGGGCCCTGGGGGACAGGTGGGTGACAGCCCTGGAGGCAGCAGTGGCTCTGGCACAGGGGCTGTGTGCTGTGGCCTTGGCCTGATGGAAGGTGGTGCTGGGCTGCTAAACAATAGTGTGAAGATTTTCATATCTTTGGTGACATTGTAATTCCCAGTGTGGATGATAGAGCATCATTTTTCTGAGACATACTCTTTTCTCATTGCTCATTGGTACAGACCAATGAATGGGCCCCCTGTTAATGAGAGAGGGAAATTTCTTCTGCTGTTCTTAAAAATAGGCCACTTATAGTAACTGCTAGACAGGGTCTGTCCATAGGAAACGAAGTGGCAGCAGTTGCCAAAGACCCCTGTCTGAATAGCAGGCACTAAGCTAAACTATAAAATAATAAAAATTGAAACAAGTAGGTTATTACCTATTGAGGTCATGAGGGACTCCTGCATGAAAGAAGAGAAGGACAGTAACTGTGGGAGAACAGTCTGGGAAAAGAGACTGTGACTATTTTATAACAGTAGTGCCTAAATCAAGAGCCATCAGCTCCAGAAAATATTGTGAGGTCCATATGCATCTGGGGTAAAGGATATAGCTCACTGGGAAAGCTGTCAGGAATTGGAGTGGAAGTGGAGTGTCTGATATTCCTAAGAGCTGAGCTCAGAAGGAACTCAGACATATATGGCTGTTGACACCAACTGTGCCTTAAGCCTAGACCATGGCTTTAAGCTATTCTGCCTCCTGAGTTTAAACTCTAAAATCAGGTGTTGTTTTCATAAGCCAGCTGAATGAGGCAGATGCTGGCCAAAGGCTTAGTTGGGTCCAGCCACCCTCGCTCTTGGGTGATTTGAAAACTTTCTTGGAAATTCCTGCTATTCTCTGCTGTTACCACTCATGTTTCCCCTTAACCAATACTCAGCTTCCACTTCGAGTTTGCAAGTGTTGAGGAAATGTGAATTCTCTTTAGAGTTTTTAATTACTCTTTGTTGTCAGGTACCTGGGTCTGTAATACAAAACATGAGACCTACTTTTCTGATTTACTTTAGAAACCAAAAATAAGTAAACAAAGAAACCTCACAGAAAAGAAAAATCCCCTCAAAACCTAAAGAAAACATATCCCTGAACGTAGCTACCAACACTTCTAGCAATTTTTAAACATAAAAATGCCATGTAACCCCTGAGTCCGTCCCTCTGCAATTCCTTGCACAATTCTTGTTACCTTTGATAATGTTTGTTAATTGTCATGCTCCCTCACACTCTCTCCCCATGTTCCTTACTGCATAATAAGAACCTTTGAAGTCTGCCTTTGATTTGGGAGCTGAAGCACCTGAGTTGTGGAGGTTGTAACAAAACTGCTAACAGTATTTATCTGACGTTCTGGGACTTAATTTCAACTATCCAGGATTTGTTTGCAATGTGTCGTCACTGTTTGCATACGGCAGACCTAAACTTGCACTGCTAATTTGGAGAGAAGCTCCTCATGCCAAGAGACTCATCAGATCAGAGCCCAGCTCTGTGATCTGAGCCACATGAATTGTGATCATGCTGTTGGGTGCCTTGCCCAGGAGGAGTGCGATTCAATATGCTTTAAAGTATGGTAGAAGCTTGGGAGGAAGAGAGCGGCGAGTCTGTGTTAATATGCCTCTACAAAATGGTGTAAAAAGTAAATTATAAAGAAGTTGTCAATTAGGTGGTGCTAAAACAGCAGCAGCAGCCACTGTAAGTGGGTGGAGGGCTGTGACCAGCCTGTCCTTGTCTGCAAGAGCAGAAGGACTCAATAGCAAATGAGGCAACCAAGACGTGTGACCCCTTCAGCCTGGGTTGGGGATCATGAGAGGAATCTGTGAGCTCACAGGAAAGTAACTGGGTAAAAACACAGTTCCAAAGAGAAAACACTCCAGGACAGGATGGTGGGGCATCTCCAGTAAGAATTTGAATTTGAATTGTAAGCATTTGAGAGAAGTCTTTGTCCTTAGTTTGGTAGTTGTGTCATTTTGACCTTGTTTTGAGTTTTGTGTATTTCTACATCACATAACAGAGTGTTTTGTTAGAGATTCACAGCTGAGCATGCTGTGAATGACTGGTTCCAGCAGAGGCCACAGCACCATGTTGCAGAGGTGGTGAGTCCTGGGATGTGGAGTTGTGTTGGTCTGGCAGGTACCCGGGTGGTTGTCCCTGCCCTGGCCCCTTGGTGTTTGGAATCACATCTCTGAGGTGCTGCATGCCTGGTGTCACTGTGCTCCTACTGCCTGACCCCTGAGTGTGCTTCCACAGAAGGGTTTTCACTTGTGGTTTGCTGGCCTCACATGGCACCTCCCACCCCTGTCAGAGTGCAAGGAGAGCATTAATGACACTTGCAGTATGTGCCTTTAACTAAAGTGCTCAGTGGTGAAAATTGTTGCAGAAAACATTCCGGGTGCCTATGCTGATGCCTTAAGTTTTAGCTTTCATATTTTCCAGATTTTGTACTGCATTAGCACATAACTCTGAACTTCATATGAAGTGTTAGCAAGCTCTCTTCACAGTTTAGTTAGACAAAACCTTTTCCAGCCTGAGAACCAAGGGCACCATTGCAGCTTCAGACTCAAAAAGTGTAAACAGTGAACTGAGGAGAGCAATCTGGGAGGATGGGACTGCATAACCTGGAGCTGGAATTGGACAATTAACCCTAATATGTAAATGGACCAAAACTTATAAAGTGTGAAAATTCATGGGATGTCATCCATCTTGGGTGTAGCCATTGCCAGGCTCTTGTGCTGCCCAAGCTGTAGCCTTTGAAGGCCTTTTAGTAAATACCTACTTTATTCCTTTAGCACTGCCTACCTCTCTTCCAGGCAGCCTCTCAAGGCATTATGCACAAACCACAAAGGGGCAAAATTTCAGTCCTGGGATAGGCAGGAACAAAATTGATACTTTGCACTGCCAGGCTCCATTATATATGCAGTATATTCTGCAGTATGTTATATAACAACTCTGTGCAAGTACTGGTGCCACAAATGAATGATTTGATTTTGAGAATACCTGTCTTGCATGACCCCCATAGTAGCCCCCATGACCCCCAAAATAAGTTGCTCAGATTTAAAGAACAAATCAGTTGGGTTTTGTTTGTTTGTTTTCTTTTCATGTCTTTTCTGTGGTTTATGTATGAACAGAAGAGAGTAGAGGGACTGGATGGGCACACCAAAAAATGGCATGTTCTTTATGTTCTTCAGGCAATGGAATGGGTGAGAACCTCTTGTCACCAACCCACCTCTTAGATCCAGATGAAGATATAATTTTTTTTACTAATTGACATGTACTGTTTCTTGTACACTTTTTTTGGGAATCAAATTAGGTAAGGTTTACTTTTCTACAGAGACATGAAGTGGAACATGGGAGTTTTTTCACTGCCAGAGAAAAGAAACTGCTGCTTGTAGGATCTCCTGATAACTGCAGTTTGACAGCTCTATTAGTGATGATGGTGTGTGTGTGGAGGGGAGAGGAAGGACACTTCTTCAGTGGTGGCAGTACCAAGTGCAACTGTTTTGTATTCTATTAAGTAAGGATTTAATCTCTGACAGAGAAAAGCATCCTGTTAGTTTGATTTGTTTTGATTGGCAGTGAAGTCCAATCCTGTAAAAATTTAGATTAATGGATTCTTTTATCTATGCTTTACTTGTGGAGAAAAAGAATATTGAGGATTTCTTCTAGAGATATGCTGACTTAACTAAAAGCAAAGGGAGTAATTTACAGTCAGGGACAACTGAGGATTTCACTCTACAATGCAGTGCATTTGCTTCAACTTAAATACATCCTTTAAAATATTGCATCAGCTTATGTTCCATTGACAGTGATGAATTCCTCAGGCAATAGAATATATAATAGTTTAAGTCAACTTCTGAAACCAGGGCACACTGAACATAACCATAAATGTTGGGTTTTGCTTAGTTATTCCTTAGTTATTTAGGTTGGCAGATTTCTCAGTTCCCTTAAACTATCTCATGCAGTGTAGGGTCAGATCCCAGCCCTCCATCCTCTTGTAGGCACTTCCATGGGGCACTTCCATCAGTCCTCACATGACCAGAGTCTCATTGGAGGTATTGCATATTTGAATGATGGAAGGCTGTAGACATTGATTTTAATCAAGACTTCAGTATTGCTCAAAAATGTTCTGAAAAGTAATTTCCTAGTTATATTTTTAAATGTCTTGTTGAATATTCCCAGAAATTAAAATTATATCAGGATAGGAATTCAGGATAGAATTACTGTATGGAAATGATTCTTAAAATGCAGGGTAAGTAAGTGGAAATTAGGACATCTCTCAATGTAATGGCTGGATGCATTTATCTGTCAAAATAAATACTAACTCTATTACAAGCTATACTTAGTACTGGATGCTTAATGAGTTGCTAACAGAAGAACAAACTATCTTCTATTAATATATTTTTTTCACTTAGTACTCTATGGTACTTTGAAAAACACCTTTGATAAAACTGTATAAATTAAAATCTGAGAGTTTACACATTCCTTTCTTTTTATTTTCTTTTTTTTAAAGTCTCCTTACTCCATTATTTGCTTTTCAGTGTCTATTGATCCATTGCTGTTTTATATATTTTTGAGAACTTGTTCTTTTACAAACCAATGTTAAATAAGCTATATGTTTGTTATAGGCTGTGAGATGTGTCCTTTAGCAATAGGAATAATAGGACTTTTATGGCATGACTTTCTAAAGTGGTTAGAATTGTTGAGAGTAGGATAGTTTGATGGACAGATATCTTTATGTTTCCTTTGATGAGGCCTTCTATGAACCAAGTGCTGAATGTCTTTATAATGTGTGCAGCAGGGTGGTGACAGCTGTGTAAGACAGTGTGTCTACACAGTCACCATAAAGTTGTTTTGAGAAGGGGAAAACATTTTGGTCTATATTTTGATTTTTTTTAAAATCTGTGTGTATAATTAGAATTGTAGAAGGGTAAAATTATTTGGGTTGGAAGAGACCTTAAAGATCATCTCGTTCCAACCCTCCTGCTATGGGCAGGAAACCTTCCAGCCAGGTTGGTCAGGGCCCCATCCTGCCTGGCCTTGAGCTTCTCTGTCCAAGGCTTCATCACCCTCGCATTAAAGGGGATTGCTCCTTAATACCTTATCCAAGGCCCTTGCTCTCCGTTTAGAGCTCTGTCACTGAAGAGCCCAGAGAGGTGGCCAATGTTCCCCTCAATAAATGTCTCTGTACCTCAGGGGTTTGAAGCACTCATGTAGGATGACAGCAGATTGATCTGAGTCAAAGCCATCCCAGTCTGCAGAGGAATTAGACAAGTTATTTCTCTTTTGGTTTTGGTTTCACACATTATGTCCTTGTTTGATTGTCATGCTGAGTAAATCAGTGGTTGAGCTTTGCCTGACTTGTTTTAAGATCACCAGGTTTTGCCTAACTTCAATCTGAGGCTGTAAAGCAGATCAGACTCAATCAAAACTCAATACTGTCTGCTTGAGAAATTAATGAATTTTTGTCAGAATGAATCTCTTGTTTTTGCTTAATGTTAAAAAAATCTTGAATGCTTTTAATACTTGTGTATCACATTTACTTTGGGATAAGTTAATGTAAAAGAGCTTGTGTTATTCTCTAAAATTCTCCCAGTATTCTCAGTGGATTATTTTTGGATATGTGAGCTTTTCAATTTTCATGTACTAATGTAATTAGGATGTCATGTGGGTGCATCAGTGCTCTTGTATTTCCATGTGTGCTTCTGATATAGGATGATTTTTGTTGTTAAACATTTCTTTGATAAACATCTCAAGCATAATTGAAATGCTACTGATCCTTTCAGTTTGGCATTGGCCTTTGGTAGTATCAGGGAAAAAAATCTGAGTAAACATAATTGATGGAAATTTTGTTTTCTTGATTTTAGCTCCCTTAGAAGACTTTTGTTTGCTCAGGAGCTATAGAAAAATGCCATGGACTTTAATATTGCTATGAACTAGCCTCCCTGCCTTCTTTTCAAACCACTGTACACACATAAAAAATGGCTTATCCTTCTTTGTCTGAAAGCTCTTGTATAGGTATCATAGGTTGTTCAAGCCCACAGCACAAAGCAAAAAAATGAAACTCCTATTCTTTTCTTTTTTTAATATTGATCAGCCATACAACTTAAACTGAAAGTGCAGAAAATACATGGTTTGTTGTTTTCATATGTACATACAATATGAACAATAAGGGATTGGATATTATATGAAACATTTTCTTTCATATAATATATCTTATCAGTTTAGTTCTAAATGGCCAGTTACAAAATTTTACTGAAGCGCTTCAGATTTAAAAAAAAAAAAAAAAAACAACGGCTAAAGAAATCAGGAAAAGATACAGAAAAGAAAAACTGAAATTAAGTAAGTGGATGCAGAAAACCCACACAAGCATCAAATAGTATCAGAAAAAGGGACAGTTAAGAATTCATGGGCTTGTGTATAAAATTAGATTCTGGGTCAGTGCAAGTCAAGAGAATTTAGTCTCAATAAAATCATAGATGCAACCAAAATGACAAGACTTGGAGTAAATGGTTTGTAACCCATGTCATCATATTTTGTTGCCTCAGTGTAAAGGCCAGAAAGGCTTGTATTGTGTAGCAATAAAGGGAGAACAAAAGCAAGGCTTTTAGGGGTAGAACACCTCCAAGAAAGTACTGTCTGTACAATAATGAAGAAAGTTAGTTTTTATGAGAGAAGGTTATTCTGATGATCTTCAGCTTTGCTGAAAAAAAAAAAAAAAACCAGCAGAGTTTTTCTTCATGCAATAAAGTCTGTAAGCTAAAATGATTGGAGTAATAGGCAGAGTGATATCGTTTCACAAAAGACTTTGAATGACTTCCAGATGCCACTGCCAATACAAGTCACAATCAAAATGACCCTGTGGTTAACAGCAGTAAATTTTCACAGAAAGGTGCCCTGAAGCAAATGGGTATTTCAGCCAATAAGTCTGATGTTTTGATCTCTCTCTATCAAGTGCTCCACTTTTGGCACACACTCTCATCTCTAAGGAGCTACAGTCCTTTACTGAAAATATTAAAAGCATTTAAGAGGTAGGAAAAGCAGTGTGGTATGGTAGGGATGATGAGCCAAGCTGGCAATGGCTGGGGAAGCACAGGAAAAATGAGGGTGAGCCCTGGTGCACAGGATCTGCATTGGGAGCCTGTGAGCTTAACCTGGTCTGTGCTGGACCCAGCTGCACCACCACGTGTACTTTTGTGCTGAAGAAGGATAGGTTTGTACTGTACAGGCTTCAGCTGAAAGAGACACGAATGTCAAATTCAGAATTAACGTGATTTCCTGCTGTGGGGAAGCAGTGAGTTGCAGTATTTGTGTATGAAGATACACGAAGGCAGGGTGTGCCTCTTCTCTGACACAGGTGTTGCTTCTTTGTGTGGCCACCCTTGTCCCAGCCAAGGAAAGGCTTCCAGGAGCATGGAACCACTGCCTCTGTTGAGGGCAGAGTTTTAAAAAGTAAGGGAAAGACATTTGGGCTAAACTTTTACCTCCATGCTGACACAGATTTTTGAAAACTGGTTTTTACTTATCCGTACTTAATAAGAGAGCACCAGGAAGGTCAGACTCTGTTGTGGAAGTCCAGTAGGCTGCCACAATTGCTGTTTTGTTCTGTGTCATTTCATTAAGGATCATTGCACCTGCTGCTAATTGCAATGTGGCTTATTAATAATGAAAGAGTTTTCAAAATCTAATTTATTTCTCATGTTTCTGGCTGTTCAAACAATGACTGTAGATTAATCAGGTTGCTGAATCAATTTGTGAGCTATTTATTCTCTTATTAACTTTTAAAAAAATCTTCTTTTCTGTTTACATGTTCCTTCATTGTGTATTGATCTGTGTGTGGTCACAAAAAAATAGTTTTCATAGGCAGATTGCAGTTGACTTTACCTTCAGGGTCTTGCTTCTTTTTATTTACAAATGTGGTCAATGTTGTGCAGATGTAGGAGACACAGTTTGTGCCCTCAAGAAACAGTAGAAACCAAACCATGCAAGCACTTGTGTTTCTGAGACGTGGAGTACAAGAAAAATAAAGTTGGTGATTTGTACATTGATTGTTACTTCCACACGTTTGCTTGTTAGATTAAAGATAAAAATGTGCAGTTTTATGTGGTACTTGCCAACAGGGATCTTTAGGAGTGTTTAGGATTACTGGACTCGTTCTCCAGCCTGCTGCAGTGAATGCACTCCAGACCTGGCAGTGTTCTGTGTTTAAAACAGCTTTAAAATCCCACTCAGACAGGACTGGTTTATACCTGCTGATCCCACTCAGACAGGACTGGTTTATGCCTGCTGCTGTTACTGGTAATGGCCAAGAATAATTGAAAGTCAGTAAAGGAAGATGATTTTCTCTCTCCTATATATATATATATATGTCCTGTCATCCTGCCCTAATTTTGTTTACTTTCTGGCAACAGTTTGTGTCTCCTCATTTGCAGTGTTTTCCTGAATCCTCAGTCATCCTGTTTTCCTGTTGTTTATGTGGGTATTTCTCACTACATCAAGAGAAGAAATGTTTAAAAATAGAGAAATGAAATTCTTAGTCAAAAAAACAAAATAACCAGCCCTAGTTGGAGGAAAAGTGAAGCCTGGGGCAATTATAGTAACTGTTGCTGCACTTAATTTGTTAAAAATATATTTAATTCATGTAAAAGAAAGGAAGCAAACTGCACGTTGCCAGTGTTGGTTCTGTAAGCCTGTGAAAATAACTTCACCTGATACTGCTGTATGGTAACTGCTAATATCTAAACAACATTTCCATCTCTTTTAGGATCAGAGTCACACACAAGTTTCCCAGTACCGCCAGGATCACTCTCTGATTATGAGATCTATTGTCCATATGACTGATGCTGCTCATTCGGGAATTATGCCTCCATCTCAGCTCACCACCATTAACCAGTCTCAGCTGAGTGCGCAGCTGGGGCTAAATTTAGGAGGCACTAATTTGCCACACACTTCTCCCTCCCCTCCTGCAAGTAAATCAGCCACTCCTTCCCCATCTAGCTCTATCAATGAAGAAGATGCAGATGAATCAAACAGAGTAAGTTATTCCATGTGCTGCACTGAGCAAGCTTCATGCATCCACACGCTGTATTTTCAAGGATGTGGCAGTGTCAGCTCAGCTGCAGTGTGGTCATTTAAAATACAAGTGTTATGGTAAAATGGAATATGATTAATTTCCTGATTTTCATCTTTACTTAAGAAGTTTCCATACTAACCCCATAATAATAAACCTATTTGGACAGTTTTGTCATTTTGGTATTCTCTGGAGTCATGTAAAACATAGATGTGTTTAGAGAGAAATAAAATAAGCTTTCTTTTAACTGAAAGTTTAATTAACTTATATTTTCCTTTAAATGAATCTCTTATAAAAGGAAAAAAAATATCGATCAAATGAAGTACAAATGTTGTTATAGCAGTATAAGGCCTAATTTAAGAGCTCCATGAAAGGTCTTCTCATTAAGTTGATGGAAGTTATACATGTGGAAAGCTCATTGTACAGGATCCTCAAAATATCAAAGTAAATTACTATCATAGAGGTATATTTAGAGCCACTTGATCCCCTTGTTGCAATAATCTGTGCATAGTTCAACAAAAGCAAGTCCAGGGCACGAGGCACAGGCAGGGAGCAGAGCTGCTGTAATCCTGAGTGTGCTGCTGGGATCCCTGTCCCAGAGGGAAGAGAGAGGCTGTCTGTGCCTGGCCAGAGCTCCCCCACATCACTGCCCTGCCCGGGGGCACAGCCAGTGCCCCTGCAGGTGAACACAAACTGCAGGAAGGTGAGAATTTTTGACCCCTGGCCCGTGTCTAAGTTTCCAGTCTAAGCCTGGGAATTTGGAAATTCCTCCAAACTTTTGCCTTTTGACTCTCAACTGTTGAGATTGTATCTTAATGGAAAAACATAGATGGTCTCTTCAAAATATGCTATTAACTAAATCTTAATTTTTTTTTTAATAGAAATTAGCATTGGGGTCTCCTTTTTCAGGTCAAGCTCATAAGATGTGACACTCAGATCCATGCTTAAAATGAGTAGTAGCTACTCGTGTTTAGTTCCAGTAGATCCAATGAGATTATGCTGAGACTAATTACTCTTTGTTAGAGAGAAGGGCCTGCACAACAGGACTCTCTCAAGAGTTGCCTACATAATAGCTTTATCCATATAATAAGACTGTCAATAAGTTTTTGCAATTTATCTGAGTTATTTCATGCATTTATCGACTATTCTTGTTCTTACTGTTTTTTAGGCTACTGGAGAAAAAAGAGCTGCCCCAGATTCTGGCAAGAAGCCCAAGACTCCAAAGAAGAAGAAAAAGAAAGACCCCAACGAGCCACAAAAGCCAGTGTCAGCATATGCCCTTTTCTTCAGGGACACACAGGCTGCAATTAAAGGACAGAACCCGAATGCTACATTTGGAGATGTTTCAAAAATAGTGGCATCTATGTGGGACAGCTTAGGAGAAGAACAAAAACAGGTAAATTGGTGCAGGGTTGTCTCACAAGATATAGTAATCCCTGTAAAAAAATCTTCCTACCTCTGCTCTGAGTGGACCATGCTACTTGCTGATGTAGAACTCTACCTCTGTAGGGCTACACTGAGTTTTGAACTTGCTGAAGACCTGTCATCTAAAAATTTTTTTCTAAGAGCCAACAGGTAGTGTTAAATGACTGTATTTGTCTTTAAATTTTAAAGGGCAGTTTGTAAAAGAGCTCAGGTTATAGTGTCCTAGAGTCCTCTTAAAACCATCTTTTGATGATTCCTATTTCAAAGCCCTTGTTTCCTATTAATAAGTTAGAAAAGAGGAAGGTACAGCATATTTACCATTTCCTTTGATCTGCCTTATGAATTTGTTACAAAGCGTGTTGATTTCTAACCTTTGAAGCCAATCCTCTGAGTCTCATTACAATGTTGTGTGTGAAATGCTATCTCCAACTCCAACTTGGTACAGAGTGATGAGTTTTGTACTTCCTTGAGGGTTATTCTTCTTCCTATACACATGGAACTGCTGCACATGGATTTAAGGGGGCTAAAAAAATCCCCTTTGTTTGTCTGTTCCCAGTAACAGTTAATAGAAACTTTTATGAGAGAAGAGATTCCCAGACAGGATACCTTTTGGCAAGAGATGAATGCTACTTGTTTCTGAAATACATTTGGAAACTTTTAGTCTGATCTAATAGATGATAATGAACATGATTTAAAGGTGAACTTTAAATATACTGATAATTAAAAACACAGATTTAGTAATTTTTGCCTAAATTTTCTTGTTTAACTCAATGGGATTTTTCTCATGCTGCCTTTGGAGCAAGTCCAAGCTCTTTGATCCACTTTTTTTCAAAGGTATACAGGTTTTTTAATATGTAGTTCAAATACTTGTTTTGAAAAAAAGTGCACAGGTGTATTTTGCTGTTCTAGATTACTACTGATACATTTTGCCATATGAAATACTCAATATCTCTATGCTACTTGTTTTCTGGGGAAGGAAAGTCTTGTCAATCAGCTGGCTGCTCAGACTGATGTATAGCAGCCTTTTGTTATTCCTGATAATCAACATAAACTGATAAAGTTCAGCAAGTAGACCTGAAAGTCTGTAACCACCTGCAAGAATATTTAGAACTCTCAAGGAAGAAAAAGCACATCTAATATTAGAGTGTTTTCAGAAGTTTTGGTCTATGTGTTTTGTTTCTTTGCAAGTGATTGTGAGAGCATTCTGGCAAAAACATTTTAATAGCTGAAGTTGGTGAAATTGTGGTCTCTTTTAATAGGTATATAAAAGAAAAACTGAAGCTGCCAAAAAAGAATACCTAAAGGCACTTGCTGCCTACAGAGCAAGCCTTGTTTCTAAGGTAAGCCTAATATTGCCTTCGATGTAATGCAAGTGAGCTTTTACCAATGATATTGAAATATTTGGGGTAAGGGGGGGGATGCTATGCACAACAGAAGTAGAATCCTAGGATTTCTGTAATACATCTCTACAAGATGCTGTGCTGCTGCTTAAACCCTGCTTAGTCTCTGTAAAAATAATTTTATCTCTCGACTGGCAGAATGATTACCAGAAAACATCTCTGTAATTGTATATCTTCCTTGAGCTGTGGAGGCAAAATAATGCACTTCACCACGAAAATAAAATTCAGTCATGAAAAATATACTGACCTTTTGACATGAATATTTGCAGAGGTTTGTTTTTCCTCAAGTGCTGCTTCTCAGAGGACAGGCTTGCTTTGCGTGGAGTTGGAGGCAATTGTTGTGTGACAAAGCTTAAGTGTTCTTGCAGGTGAGGGGAAAGGAATTCGTAGTGGCTCTGAATTTGGAGAGTACTAAAAAAATGGACTAGCTGGCAGTGAGCCACATGGAGTGTTTCAGTGGATCCTGAGTTAAAATAAAATCTGTGAAGAAAAAAAAGCTCTGCTATCATACTTGAGAATTTACCTTTCTAGATGGCAGCACTATGCAGGTTGTGGTTCTGTTGCATCTGAATATAATAAATGGAAATGAGCTTACAGACATCTAAAATATGGGTAAAACATTACCAAGGTGGTTATTTATCTAATAATATTTTATAAAGGTCAATTACAAAAATATATTCAATCACAAGAAAGCAAGAGAGGGTGATGATGTCTTAAGTCCTGAGAATATTTATTTGAACGTACAACTGCACAGCATTAGTAAATCATACAGAAAGTTGCTGTGTGTTTTAATTAATGATTAAAAGTACAAATTATACACATGTTTTTGAAAGCTGGAAGATTTCTTCTCCTTGTGTTAAGAAGCTATGTTTTTCTGTTGCCTCTGGACTCAGATAATATTTTAAAAGCCAAGCCTTCAGTATCACAATGCTAAGTTTAAGAGCATCAGGAAGTCTAAATACCTTTGTGGGATATTATTTTGTAAATCTTAAGTTCCCGTTTGAAAACCATCAGAAATCATATTTTTTTTTCCCCAAATCCATGGGACCAGGACCACCAAGTAACTTCTGGGTAGATTGCAGGTAGAAATGACACCCAAAGTCATTGTATCTCATCTCCTCTAAATTAAGACATCCTTGCTGTAGCTTTTTCATGTGGGATGGTTGCTCAGGGTAGGGATGGGATAGATACTCGTGCAGCACAATTTATTACATTCTCAGGGAAATGTCTAAAGAGTGTCAGTTAATTGCTCATTGGTTGGTAACTTATGGGGTGAGGAGTGTGTGTGCTGCTGACTCCCAAAGAGCAGAGTTTTTTATAAAACATGTAAACGTGTTGGGCCTGTTCAGTGACAAAGTGTATGTGACATCTGTGACTTTCTGGTGTTGATCAAGGGCACAAGTTAGTTTTTGTCCAAGTAAGACCTGGAGGTACCATATAGGGAGGCAGATAAAGAGGTGATACAATGTATTGGTGATGAGTGATTGTTTTCAGACTGCAAATTGATCTTTTCTGATAGAAAACAAAAGATGGCAAAGGTCTCTGAGTAGCTGTTACTTTTATTACCATGTAAACAGTAACTATGTTTTTTTCTGTTGAAAAGACAATTAATTTCTCTTCCAAACGCAGGCTGCTGCAGAATCTGCTGAGGCCCAGACAATTCGTTCTGTTCAGCAAACACTGGCATCCACAAATTTGTCTTCCTCCCTTATTCTGAATAGTTCTCTTTCTCAACACGCGGCGGTGTCGGCGTCTCCCCAATCTCTCCAGCAGCCCCTTTCCAGAGCAATTGCTCCAAAACCCTTGACCATGAGACTGCCAATGAATCAGATTGTAGCCTCTGTTACCATTGCACCAAACATGCCGACAAACATTGCAGCTCCCTTGATAAGCTCCATGGGCACAAACATGGTGGCAACGCCGTCCTCATCTCAAGTCAGTCCCTCCCTGCAAAGCCAGCAGCACCAGATGCAGCAGCTCCAGCAACAGCAGATGCAGCAGATGCAGCAGCAGCAGCTACATCAGCATCAAATGCATCAGCAAATACAACAGCAAATGCAGCAGCAGCATTTTCAGCACCACATGCAGCAACATTTGCAGCAGCAGCAGCATCTTCAGCAGCAGATTAATCAGCAGCAAATGCAACAGCAACTGCAGCACATACAGCTTCAGCAAATGCAGCAGCAGCAAATGCAGCATATGCAACACCAGTCACAGCCTTCTCCTCAGCAGCATTCTCCAGGAGCCCCGCAGATCACTTCTCCCATCCCTGCCATTGGGAGCCCTCAGCCAGCACCTCAGCAGCACCAGTCACAAATACAATCTCAGACACAGACTCAAGTATTGTCGCAGGTCAGTATTTTCTGAAGATAAATGATCTTGCAACATGGCTTTGTGTTGATGGAGGGGTTAGGGGTAAACCATATTTGGCTGAAAACTGTAAATTGTTGATGGTAGTTATGCAGGGATGCATAACAGATCAAATGATCCTCTAAAGTGTCTATTAGATAGGCAATAAAGAACTACAATGTAGCTGTGTATCATCTTTTAGCTGACTATAAATCATTTTGTTTAAAAGAAAAAATGCTGTTCTCTTTTTCATGTGATGCCTTTTTAATTTATTTAAGCTTTACCTACAATATGTGAATCAACTGGCCTAATAAATGCCTGGACCTTATGACTGCAAAATGGCCTTTCAGAGTTATTTGCTATAACCCTTCTTTCTCTAAAAGTGAGTAATGCACTTCAAGGCAGTATGAACTCATGGAGCCCTTAAAGCACAGTTGTAACTACCTGTAAAATTATGATTGGATTTCATACAATCATACTTGTATGACATGAGTTAGTTGATGGCATTTTTTGTCATGAAAAAATAGAGTAAATCACAGATTTTTGCCAAAGCTCTTATTTTTTTTCTCTCTCTTAAATGTCTTCAGAAAAACAAATGCAAGTAACTGGACTTAAATGTTTGACCCAACTTTTCACTTCATTTCTCCAAATAAACCTGCCATAGTTCGTAAGATAATATATATTGACATTTACCCTCTTACGTTAATTCCAATTACAGAACAAATGTGAATATTATATTCTGTGTCGAAGTGATGAGTTTCAGATTTAATACACTGTATTTTTAAAAGGGAAATGCACTTAAATAAAACTGTTATTACAGAAAGCTAAGATGAGAAATGCAAGTTATTAATACGCTGTAAAACCAGTAGAATATTTAAATGAAACTCCACAACTGAATAATCAATGTAAATATTTTCTTTAAAAGTTGTAAGTTTTCATATCATGTGTTGTAAAGTTTTCATAAATGAGGCTTTAATGTAAACACTGGTAACATGAATTATTAATTGCTACATTGCTTATTGTGTTTTTATGCTGTTTTATACTTTTTTATGAGTTATGATAGCAGCAATTAAGTTGTTTGTATTTTGCTTATCTAAAATAAATGCTTTTATCTTGCTATAGAATAAACACATTTCAGTAAAACTGATGGAGCTGTAAGTCTTTGATAGTGAAGCCAGAAATGTTTCCTTCTGCAAATGCTTTCTTGGACTTTTTTAAACGCCCTTGGATTTTTATCGAACATTCCAGTGGGAACAGGGTAAGCACTTGGCTCTTGTACCCTCCAGGATGCTCTGCTGAAGAGTTGTGGGCAACTTCTCTGAGGTGTCTGTGACTTCAGAGAGAGACAGCAAGTGCTGGAGTCACAGAACAGTCATGGTGCCCTGTGCTGATGATCTCCAGGAACAGGGAACTGAACCTGTCTCTCAGCAGTCCTGTTCAGAAATGCAAATCAGCACAAACTGTGGGTTTCTGTGCATCCAAGAGTTTCAGATGTAAACGCAGCTACTGCTGTGGCCTTCCCTCTGTAAGCAGCTCTTGGCTTGGGCTGGTCCTGAGTTGTCTGACTTTTATTTTCTCATTAAGGTGGACGGTGATGGAGTGGGGAGGATGGAGGGGGCAGGTCTTTCATATGAAGGGTTTCGAAACATTTACGTCCAGTGTGGTGTCAGGTTATGTGTGCTGTTCATATATTTTTGCTCTGAACAGAAAGGAAGAGAGCCTTTATTTTCTTGTTTCCCTTCTTTGCCTGCAATATCTGTGCTGTGAGTGCAGTCTGACCACTATCCCCAGTTGTCTGGCATGATTAATTACAGCATCTGTCCTGTCAGAAGCTATAATGAAGAGGTCTTGATAAAAATTGCAAATTACCACTGGCAACAATCTTAAACTGCTTATGATAAAATGAAAATTAAAAACAGCAAGTGTCAAGCCTGAGCAGAATCCTAATCCTGTTTGAGGCATGGCTCCCATGCTCAGACCACAACCCCAAAATAATGGAACAGAGATCCTCAAAAAGTTGCAGCCAGGCTTGAGGGAAGAAGTACTATGCCATGTGAATTTCTTCATAATGAATTCAGCTTTCAATATTTCATCATCCTCAGGTACTCTGTTTATTATGTACAAATATTGAACAGCAAGAGATTCTAATTATAAATTTATAGATTTCTTGGAGCAGAAAAAATCATGTATAAATTGAAGCTTTTCATAATAGGTGTTAGTTGACAGCTACCCATGCTCCTAATAGCCTTAGCATGATATCTAATAATGCCTGGGATGGAGGGTGTTTATTCCAAGTGCAAGGAAGCCTGTCTGCTTTAGAAATGGCACGACAGAGCCTGCCTGGGAGAGACTTTGTGTGTGTCAGTTTTAACCAATGTTACATAACAAAGGGAACCATTTTATAGTAGTTTTTGAAACCTTTAGACAAATGTCTTCAGAAATAATTGCTAAACTACATGTGACAGTAATTGTGTATTAGTTCTATAATTGTCATTTTGAAGACCTATGAAGTATCGTTGGAAAAATGTCACAAGTGATAAGAGTTAATTACAACTGAAGTCTGTTTTCAACTATTTGCAGCGAGAAGCAGGTGTTATTACACTCATTAAATGGTTTCATAAATCCTGGGTTTTATCACATTTGATTAAGAGCTGCTGAACTACTGATGTTCAATTCCAGGAAAAATAGTTTTAATTACTGCAGCTTAAAAAAAAAAAGAAAAGAAAATTAATCATCAAGCAGGACTATAGATTTTAAATATCAAAATTTGAATCTTGAAATACTGGAGCATTCCCCTGCTTGCCACAAAATTATATTTTGCATTACCCACAATAGCATATTGCAGAACATCTTGTGTTTCAAACTGTGCAAGTTTGTGTTCATGTTCCCTAAGTCTAAGTGAATAACTGTGCTATCATAGGTCATAAATAAAACTGTTAGTTTAAATCGCTTGATATGCAATTTATACAAGAAAAATGCAATAATCTGTATGGTTTCAGTGTCAGGCATGGCTTTTAAGAATGTTTTTCTTCATAGCATTTACAAGCACTTAACTGCTCCCTTCTTTTCCCAAGGTTTCAGATGCTTTATCACCTCGGTTAACCACATTCTACTTTCACATTAACCCAGGTTGACACATGATGAAAGAACATACGGAGGTTTAATTTTTAGCTGACACAGGGTCATTAGTTTCTAACTTGGAGAACAAAGCCTTTAAATACCTCTGTGCAACATAATCTCAATTTTATATTATCACCTGAACACTGTGGTTTGCAGGACAGATGGATTAAATATCTCAAGTTTAACCACGAGTCTTGCACTGACTCTTTTCAGTGGGGATTCCTATTTGAATGGCTCCTTTTCCATTTCTCACTTCATGGAGTATTTTGCAGCACTGGACTGCATTCTAACCTTTCCCTCCCCCCTTTGTTTGGCTTTTGTTTTGCAACAGCTGTTATTATCGTTTTTGGTCAGCTGTGATTGCTGGAGGCAAAATAGGACCAGATGGTGTTTTGCTATGCATGAATGGCGAGTTAGAGGAGTTTAGATTGAATAGGCCAAGTTTGAATGGTGTCTATGCACCACCTGCCCTCTTCAGCAGCAGCACACACATCATAGGAGCATGATCTGTCTCAGACCTACTAGAATTGGATGGGAATGGAGAGCGCCTCGTTGGATTTTCTCCATATTTATTGATCTTCCATGCACTAACAGCATAATGCAGTACACAGTCAATTTGAGTTAATTGGATATGACACAGCATGTACATGTAATCTATCACCAGAGTCTCCTGGTACACTTTAGGGTTTGCTGCCACAAGAACATGCAGTATTACCCTGCATTAATAGGCTAAGTGGATGGAAGTAAACCAGGATCATTGTAGGGTTTGATTTGACAAAATATACTGTAGTTTTACAATTGTACCCTTGAAACTGCCAGAAATGCAGTGAACTATGAACATTTCTGATTTGATAGACTGAGGCTGAGTATTTTGTCTCAGAAAAAAAAATACATGTAATTCCCATAAACTTCTGTGAAGTTTGCCAGTGAAATTTAAACAAATGTAGGGAGCAGCATCTATAGGGATGGGCCAGTTCCATTCAGAATAGTACCAAAGGGCTGCTTTGGTAACCTAAAACTGGTCAGAGAAGTGGAATTTAAATGTTGCATAAACGTAAGAACTGTTGTATACTCTGTTAAGGCTGACTGAAAGACATGAGACATGAAAGACTTGTGCCTGAATGTTACAGAAGAAAATAAATATGTTATGAATCATGAAAAAATACACAACAGTAATATATAATACATAAATTGCTTGCATTGTTACAGCAATTGGATGTTTCAAAGCCTACTTAATATGTAACTGAGGGTTGTGATCATGCTCTAAGTTGGCAGGAGCTGCTCACTCGGCGTCTTTGTCTGTGGTGTCAGGTAGCCAAGTGAGCTACTTTATTATGAAAATTGCATCCAACTGAAAAAATGCTAAATATTTTCAAGTGCCTGTGGGAAAAGCTAGGTTTGTATTAAAGGATTTGGTTCTTAAAGTCACCAAGAAGTTAATGCTTCTCAGGTGCATCGAAGGGAGAGAATTTTCGATTATAATACTAAAATCTTTGAGAAGTGAATGTATTGCTTTGAACAAGTTGCTGTGACACTTGAATAGGCTACATTAGAGATTTAGAATGCATTCTGTTTACTTCAGTTAAAAACCAGAAATGGTATTTTAAATAGTGTGTTTTGTCCAAGTTCTTGGAGCATTAACATCTTCAGCCCCTAAACAAACCAAAGTAGTGGAGAGTTTACTTAGAAGGTTTGAAATTAAATTTATTTTAATATTCTAGGTCAAAAAAGTTGAACAGATAATCGTCTTGCAGTTATATGGACACTCTTGCAGGTATCATTTATTCTCTCCCCTCTCTAGGAATATCTTTATGATGCAGTTACCTGTGGTCTGTTGCTTTTCTCCAAACTGGAGTTGCTACATCATTGTAATTCTGCTGCTCTAATTGTAAAAGAGAGGTTTGATCCAGAAAATAATTTGAAATGAACTGATAATTCATGCATAAAAGTGGTCATTTCATTGAAGTGACTACTCATATGCTCTGTTATACAGTTCTCAAGTGCTTTCATAGATCAGGGGTCAAATTGCAAAACATTGTATTTGTTTTCCAAACAGATCCACGTATTTATAATAATAATCAGAACCTGAAAGTAATCTTGCATTCTCTGCACTTTCTTTTATTAAATTCTATTCAAAACAAGTCACAGGTCTCATTTTCAAGTACAGATATCTAACCTTAGTGCTGGTTCAATGACTGAATCATCATAAATGTGTAAAGAATTACCCATCTGATGGCGAATTGTATCTGCAGTCATCTGTGCACAGGTCTGAAAAGTTCTACCTCGATCAGCAGTCACAGCTCTTGACTGAGCAGATGCCTTAACCAAATATTTGTAATTACAAAACAGAGAAGTAAATGCAGGCAAACAAAGTGCCAGGGTACCTGCTGGCAATATTTGTGAAACCTGAAGGGTGCAGTTGCTGCAGGCTGGTTTATTGTAGTGCTATAGCCCATACTGTACTGATAGGAAACATATACATTGCACTAGCACAAAGTACATAAATAATAAATCCCTCATGTTATAATTTTCTTGCTGGTAGTTAAAGCTACTTTATCTTGGAATTGGTTTTTATGTTCCAGGAATCATAAGAATTGCCTGTTACATTTAAAGAAATAGTAAGTAGCTGTACCATTTCTTACTCTCCTCTTCCTAATTTTGGAAGTGAAGAATATTCAGTGTCTGGAAATCATTACTCACTTTGGAAAATTCTGCTGTATGGACTGTTGATCAGGGGATTATCACTGCTGCCCTGATGTGTGTGTGTACATATATACATATAAAATGAATAAAATCTTGTACCCTGCTCCTATCTCATCATCTGTGGAAAGCTTCTCCTGAAGAACTTCTCTTTCAGCCTCCCTTCATGTTCCTCCTGTTCCAGCAGATCACAAGGAAATTGATAGATTTTGCACATACACAACACGTATTTGTTTTACTAAAGAGATGTCCAGATGGGTGCACTTAATTGTATGTCTAAATGTCTAAAATGTCTAAAATATACAAATATCATAAATGGGCATGCTTTTGGGGATTTTGGTGTTAACATGTTAGGTGCCTTTCTGCATGGACTGCCAAAGGATTTGGCTACTGCTTAGCATGCCTTGGCACTGACAGAATATAGCTGAAGCTAGTGATAATTATCATCCTTGTGTAAACAGACTTTCTCTCTTGTAGAATGGTGGCAGATAAATCTATAAGAGTTTTGGTCACTTACAGCAGACAGGTGTATTACAGCAAATCTTGAGCCCATGGTGAAATACATGTAATTCTGAGTGTCTGTTTAGATTCTTGTGTTTCTGTAAAGGCTGGGAAATCTCTTTTTTTCCTTCCTTTTTTCCTTTAACCCAAGGCAAATTAAGTTATCCTTCACTTCAGAAAATGACCAGAACTTGCTGGCAGGCTTGGACAAATTAAACACCCTTGAACAAAAATTGTGATACTTTCATTTCTGTTGATGTTTCCTGTAGCTGTACTTGGCTTTAAACTGAAGGTGGAGTTTGTTCTGATTATTTCTTTCCATTTTAAAAGCTGCTGATCAGCAGAAAAAGAACTGATGCACTGTTCTGCATCCCTGCCCATCCAGCTGCACAACAGGAGCTCCCACTGGGAATGGGTGCTGGTCCCAGGCACAGCAGGCTCCATGTTTATCTCATTTCATGTCACTTTGGCGTTAAAAAGCAAGGTATAAGTGATCATCTCAGAGGGAGCAGAGCAGCCCACGGTGGGCTCTGCATGCCCTGGTCCCCGTGGCCATGGGGTGTGCAGTGCACTCCGTGGGGCAGGAGATGTCCCCAGTGCCAGGGGCACCAGCAGCACCACTGAGCACTGCACCTACGGAAAATTTAAACGGGCTTTGCAGCATGCTCAGGGCTAAATACGAGCCAGTAAAAATAATCCAAATTATTTCAGGATACTTTGGACCAGGACTTAGCTGAAAATGGACAGAGAAATGCAGCCATTATGAGCACACTTGTAATTTTTTCCAATGACGTTGGAATATTTCTTGGAGAAAAAGAATTTGAAGGAGAGGGAGGAACAGCAATTTTCCTTCTGAATTGAGAAAATGAAAACTGTTGGGTGTGTGTTGCTATCACAGCAAAGTGTTTCTATCCAGGCTCAATGTTTCAGCATGTAAACAACTTCCACTGAAATCTGCAAAGTGCCTGTGCAGAGCATCTGGGAAAATATTTGTGCTTTAAATGCATTAAGCAAAATGATAATGTTATTTGACTTTGGTTAATCAATAACAGAGGAGAAATATAATGTTTTAATAAGATTCTGCCATACAACACAAAGTCAATGAAATAATAAAATACTTTGTTCTTTTTTTTTTTTTTTTAATGTGCATAAATTATAGTGGGGTTTCATTTTAGGGAGTGGGGGGTTTTTTCCCCTATCGTTATCTGTATATTTTATCTGCAGTTTGTTGCTTTAGAACAACGTAATTGTCCACTGTAGACAAAATATGCACTTTGTTCAATTCCTTACTTGAGGTCAAATTCTCTTGAGGAGAACAAGTGTGGGTTGTGTAGCTGTCAAAAGAGGGTTTAGTGCTTGACCCTAAGAAGCATTCAAAGCCCAGATCTTTCTTTTTTTTATTGCTTTTCATTTTCATTGTTTGTACTTTATACTTAAGAAGGGGCCTCTGCACAGGGGAAAGCCCCTGCTTTCGTATTCACAACCAGCAGCCTTCTGCTGAAACACCTCAAAAGCTTTTCACAGCAAGAATTTGGAAACCACTGCTCTGTGTCAACTGCTGGTGCATAATGAGGCTGCCCATGGAGGGGCTGGGGCAGGATGTGAGGGTACACGTGCCGGATGGAGCCCAGGGAGGGTGGGATGGAGGTGCTCCAGGGACTGGGGGCACATGCACAAATGTTCTGGCAATAAACAGAAAGCACAGCAGGTCTGTAAGCTTGGGTGCAATAAAGCTGGAGTGTGAATCCAAAAGGTAAGTTGGTGAATCAATGTAGTTCAGAAGGTACAGGCAGTAGCTGTGTAACTGGATGCTCACTGAAAAGTGGATGATCCACTTTTATATATCTGTGCTCCATCAGAAGTTGTCTTACATTCTCTACAGATGGTGTTTATATAGTGTGCACAAGCTCAGAGTTACAAATAGCCAGTAAAAAGGCCGGAGATTTTGTGAAATTATTCACAATTACTATTGTGTAATTGGAAAATGTAAGTTTTGCATTACATTTTATTTTATAGAACTACAGTGCAATTATACTTGTAAAAGCTATTGCCAGTATGAGGTACCTTATTTGTAAAAAATGCAGAATTCTTGTAGGGTTCCTTACTGGACAGGTGTTTTGGTTAACATACAAAAGTGGTAAAGGTGATTTCGAATCCTTTCCATCCACACTGGTAAGACTGTTGGCCTTATCTTTTTTATCTTAGGTAGTAACTCAGTTCTCCAGGGCCATTCCAAGGGAGCCAGGAGCACAAGAGGACCAAACAAACAGATGGACTGAGATACCAGAAACCTGAGCAGTGGAGGAAGGTCACCTGTTTGGAAAGTTACACAATCCTTGTGGGAGCCTGGCTCACAAGTAGGGTGATTGCAGGTGCTTCCAGGTGGGAGGTGGGCACTGCACAAGCCCTGCCCTCTGCTGCTAAAAGCATGAAATAGAATAAAAGAAAAAGGGATGACAAGATAATTGGTCATCTACATAAATTGTGGCAAACTACATATACTATGTATTCTGGGATAATTTGCATCCTTAGGAAGCCCTAACAAGGAGCAGTTGCTGGCCTACTCAGAACAGAGTCTCCAAATAGGCATTCGTGTGGGGAAGCATGGTTTTAATTACACAGATCTCCAGTCGATATCTGGGAGCCAAGGAAATGCAGGGGTACATGAGCACTCTGTATCAGCATCATCTGGTTCAGCCAACAAGAAGCATTTCACAGACAGCACAGGAAAAAGAAAGTTGAATACTTACATGAAGAAATAAAATAGCATTTAGCTTGAGAGTATCAGAAAAAAAAAACAAAAAAAAAAAAAAAAACAGAACAAAGCAAAGCAAAACAAAACCAAACCAAGAAACACTCCCAAACCCCAAAAATAAACAATCAAAAAAACCCACAAAAACAAAACACAAAACCACAAAAAGCCCCAAAACCAGCACTCTCAAAATTACAAACTGTATGAGCTTTCATGTGTAGCAAAAATTCCTCCAGAATTGTATTTGTTGCTCATAACGGGCAACTGGGAATAACATGACAGGTTTGCAGAGTGCCTGCAGGGCACAGTGCACATACAGGCACTGTCCAAGCCTTGTTCTTGAGGGCAAATGTTGCTTTCTGCTTGTTGCCACTGGTTCAGGACTCATTTTTATGCAGACTCGGGGCCATGTCATTAGTCTCTGATGCTTGTTCTCAACAGCAGCCAGTCTCAGCCAGGCAGTGTCAATGGGAAAGTGACTTTCAGGATCAGCAGCAGCAGAAAACCCCTGAGACAGGAGGGAACCTTCCCTGTGATATGGGGCCCTGCTGACGATCACTTTGCTGGCTGCACCAGGCATGAGGAAATCAGAATTATGGATCCCCCATCCCTGGGAGTGTTTCAAGGCCAGGTTGGATGGGGCTTTGACCAGTGTGGTCTTTGTGGAAGGTGTCCCATGGCAGGAAGATTGGAACTAGATGAGATGATCTTTAAGGTCCCTTCCAACCCATACCATTCTATGATTCTGTGATGCTGTGATTATTTTGCCTTCAAACACCTTCACTGGAAGATCCAGTGCTACAGTCAATACTAATTTAGGAAAAGAATTATTTTAATGCACATGCAAAAAATCCTGTGTAAGATTAAAAGTGTGGGGAAAAGGAAAGGGCAGGAGAGATGATTTCCAGCCTGTGATTCTGCATGATTGATTGTTTGATATTTTTCTGTTTCTGACATGAGGCTGTTTAAATTGCAGCATCTTGGGGTCAAGGATAGAGTTACAAAATCTCTACTGTTCTTGGGATGTTTTTGGGGTGTTCTTGGCACTGATCTGTCTCTGACCTCTGGATGCCACTGGAAAATGGATGGAAACAAAGCACTGAGGAGGAAGGTGTGTCTGGTGTAATGGACTGAAATGCCTACAAAAAGACAGCAGTTCCAGGAGTTCCCTGCCATCCTCCCTGTTGGTGTAGTTTGGTGGGTGAGAAGTGCAGCATCACCACAGAGACATTGACCTGGCTGATTTTGTGATGGATGTTGGGCTTGGGATTGGGTGTGGGCTGACCTGATTGTATTCCAGCCCTCACTGTGCACTGCAAAAACACATCTCAGGGCTACTGACAGCCTAACCATACTGATTCAGCACATGTTCAGATGTAAAAATCTGCTTAAATTTCACTCATTTTAATTACAGAAAAATTAAACAACAGAAACATAAGCACCAGTAAAAGCCCAGCTAAGTCAAACCATTCTAAATCTCCAACAGGTGTCAATAGCCTCTGTCACCCTGGAGATAAGCTAATAATGCCTGTGGCCTGCCAAGAGACCATTTCTGGTTACCAGCATTTTTACACTTTGCCTTCTTCTCTTTGGATTCAGTGGCTCCTCAGCTCATGCTTAAAGTTAAGCTCCTTATGAAGTATGTTGCAGAGTTTAAAACATAATTAAGATTTAAGAGCAGTACAAGGGCCTGTAACTGCTCATAATCCATCTCTTCTTTCTCCAGACCTTGAAAATAGAAATAACGAGGCTTCCCAAAGGATCAATATTTTAATTTTATTTTGTGTTTTGGTTAAGGATTTAGTTCTATAAAAGTGGAGTAAGAAGAAAAGTTTGTTACACAGGTTTTTGTTAAAACTGATGCAGCAGAATAAATAGGTGGCTTCATGAAAAGCTGAACCAGGTCACTATTATCCTTGGTGATTAATTAACATCTGTGACGTTTAAATGTTGATAACTGCACCTGTTTCTTTAAAACGTCCTCCTGGGTTTCCTGTGTGGAAAAGCAGAGGGTGAGAGGCTGATCATCTACAGCTCAAGACAAATATTGCTGGGCCTAAGATTTGCTGGTCAGGTGTTCCAGGTGAGTCCTTGGAACAAAGTAGATGATCCGTTTGTGAATTTAATGGCACTTGAATAAAATGTACTTCACCCCTTACAGTATCATATGTAGAATTTCCATCCCATTCTTTTTGTTAAGTATCAATGGGATTTTAGCCATCACCTCTTGAAATCCATTGAAAAGCTCGTGGTGGCTTTGGAGCTACTGGACCAAATCTAGAAGAGCAGCTTCAGTACTTTTATAATGCAAAAAAATTATTATAACTCAGAGCTGTGGTTATATTCTTGCTGGCAGCAAGGTGAAGGCTGTTGGGCTCAGAGCCCAACACAGTCCTGTTCACCTTTGCAGCCCTGTATGAATGATTGTGAGCAGTACTGAGGTTGGGCAAAATTTGGGGTCCAGTTGGTGCTGAAAGGGTTGATACTGTTTCTCCTTCTAGAGAGAATGAAGTGTCTTGCTTTCCACACTTAGGCATTTAAGCAGCTAGTTGAATTTTATCTTAAATTTAATTAAAAAAAAAAAGGTGCTGTCTCCACTGTCCCAATATTTGGTCACAAAGCAGCATCAATATTTCTGGTTTTCCCATCTTTACACAAAGCTGAGATTAGATTTTCTACCCTACTCCTTTCCTACTTTTGGTACATATACAACTCTTTTAAGTAATACAGATTTGATTTAAAAAAAAGCCAACCCAGCAGCATAAACCAAAACCAACTGTGTTCATTGAAGTGTTTTGTACATCATAGCTGCTGCTTACCATTCTTATTCATCTGGCATTTACAGAGAAAGCCTGTCTTGATATCTTGAAGGCACTTTTAATGAGTACACATCATGAATTTTCCAACTGCTTTTAGATTGAAAATGATTTCCTTTCTATTTGTCAGAGAATCATGTTATTTTACATTTTAAAAGGTTCTTGCACACCTCCCCAGCACCTGGATTGTAAGTGATTATTGGCTATTGTAGTTTGAAAATGAAAGTTGGTAGAATTTACTTCAGCCTGTTCAACTAAATAAAAAAGTTAACTTCTGCTTAAAAAAAAAAGAATAAAACTGCCACATAGCTACTGTACTCTCAGCTAAATACCTGCTTTGATATATTCATGCTAAAGGTTAATTCCTTCTCTGTACAGCACCTGTACCAGCCATCCCACCCCCCCTTGCAGAATATTCAACCTGTCAGACTCCTCCTGTCAGGATGCTAAAAGTTTATGAGGGTTCAAAGTGTGGACAGGTCAAAATCATCAAGGAAAATCCATTCAGGTTTCTTCAACACAGAAATCATTTCTGGTTTGGGAAACTCCATGATAAAATTGGTTGGAGACTGGAAGGCAGTCTGGGAAAGTAGCATGTTGTCTTGTGCTCAGCCTCATCCCAGAGCAGCTCATTTTGGACACTGGAGACCAGGCTGGGTAAACCTTTGCAACCCCTACTTTTAAGTCTTATGTTAAATGGACTGATTTTAAAACCACTGAAAAGGTTACTTGGGCTTTGGAAAGTTTCAGAATGGCAAAGGTAAAGCTTAGTTTCATGAACAAACAGGCAAAAGCCATGAGAGTGGGAAGGCAAGTAAGTGGGAAAATTTACTCTATTGGGTTAAGTTAGTAATTTCCAATCCCTAAGCCTAACTGCCAAGCACTGAGCCGTAACTACTAATTTTCTTTCTTTCTCAAACTGTAGATACATTAGAAGTATTTCCTTTTTTTATTGTTCTCATACTATTAAAGATGAGTACACTCAGCACTTACCTGCTCTGCCAAACTGGCCAAGGAACTCTCAGTTTCAGAGGGAAAAGATGGAGGCTCCTGCCTGTAAGTCCAGGGCTGCTGTGTGGTCACCACTAATTGAGTGACTTCAGTGACTGGGCAGTTTGGTGTAAGAAAATAGTGCATATTTTAGTCATACCCTTGTAAAACTTCACTTTGCATTTGAAAATATTTGGAATGAAGAGAAATAATGATTCATCTCTACCCTCATTAAATAGACAATCGAGAATATGAATATTAAGATGCTCAATCTAAAGAGTTACTGATTGATTTGCTGCAAGTTACTGTGAATTAGTCTGCAAGGAAGAAAACAAGATTACAATTTAAAGATTGTAATTCAATGGCTTAGAATTTGTACCACTTCCCATTCTCATTACATTTGCAGGAATTAAGCACTTCTGTCACACAATTTAGCATTAACTAGGATAAAAGAGATTTATCATTTCTGTTGTTATTTAGATGATCACACAGTCAAAGGCAGAGAGCAGCCAAAACCATCGTTATTTTTAATGTTGGTTGGTGACATGCATTACTGTCTGGGCAAACATGGCAGGGAGTGGAAAGGACCACACCCCTTGGATGGTCTGAAATTAAAATCTTGCTTTGATGGTTTAGCCAAGCAAAGCCATGACTGTGCTGGCGAGCAGCCTGCTTCCCACCGTGCCCCCTGCAGAGTGAGCATCCTCCCAGCATGGCAGGGGTGATGGAGTTAAAGGCTGCTGCTCTCTGTGGTGTGGTTACCCACACTTGGAGCCCTTTCCAAGTGTTCCCACTCCGAATCCAGTGGTGGGGTTTGTGGTCAGACTATTAATAGTGGCCTTTGAGAGGATTCCTTGAAATGGGAGGCTCGGCAGAATCCTGGCACTTCTCTGGGCTTAAGCAATTTAATGCTCATGCCTGAGATTTAGCATACAGTCTGCTCAGTGTTCATATTTAAGGACAAATTTGCAGACAGGGAGCAGAAAAATGACTTGATTTCTAGCTAGCTATCACATATGGCTGTTCAGTTTTTGTGTGAGATCTTTACAGAGAGATCTAAGACTTGTTTTCCAAAACTCACCAGCAGAGAATATGATGGCAGTTCTTATGCAGAAACAAACAAAGCTCTATTTATGCAGGAAAGCTGTTTGTTTGTTAATGATCTTATGTAGGTAATGGCTAGTAGTGGTGATGGTAATTCATTGCTCGGAAGATATTTACCCAAAATACTTGTATTTATTTTTGGGGAAGATGACATATACTGACTTCTTCAGTGCAGATATAAAGAAATATCTGTTGTGTTTTACAGAACAACTGCCTTTATTCTCTCTTTTCCTTTGTCCCTTGAGCTTTAGAGTATGACTATTTAATTAAAAAGATTGAATGAGAGACCAAGTTTAATTTTTTTCTAAACAATAAACTCCAACATATTCAACAATGTCTCATGCCTTCCTGGCATTTTGACGTACGCCTGCAGCAGAGTCTATTGAATTTGGTATGTGACTAAAATCTAACAAAGAACGCTGTCTACTGAACTTTAAATCTGCTTGGTTAAATCATTCAATGTGCTGTACAAGTTGTACAGCTGAAATTGAAAATAAGCAGAGCCCTTACAAAACTTGGCCAAGAAGCAGCTTAGCTAAAATTCTCAACATACAACTTAGAAGCTCTGGGGTAATTTTTACAGTAAAAAACTCACTGAAATGATTACTTTATATGAATCCATCTTATTTTTTGCTCTTGTTACTTATTCATACTCCATTACTACTTCAAACTGTGAGAAATGTGTTTGGTCAGATCCTTGCAACCAGTTGCCACAATGCTTGTTATTTGGGTAAATATATTACTGCAGTAAGAACCCTGCCTGACTGGGCTGCAGAACTGGCTCAGCATTGATATCCATACAGTTAGACAATAAATCCTTCTTCTGCAGGATTAAAAAAAAAAAAAAAAAAAAAGCCCTGTACTCGAAAAATAGAAGTGTTCTTTTGCATCTCCAGAACATCTGTTTGTCAGACAGTACTCTGCAAGGGAGACACTTCCATCTATTGATACATTGTAAATGAGAAATACAAAAAACGATAAGGCAGTACATTATCAAATTTAAATAAAAAGCAAAATACAAGGCAACACCCACTGACCTTTGAAAGATCTACAAAGACTATATTTCGTGCTAGATAGGTCCTGGAGGAATGGGCAAAAGGAGATGAGACTACTCTTAGAAATCTTGTGAAATGCTGTTTGCTATAAATCCTGGGCTAAGGATTCATCTTTGGTCAAACTCTGTTGAAAGTAGTGACTGGAAATAAAAAGTGAGCATATTTATGAGCTGTTTAATACAATAATCTGAAGCCGTGTTAAACTTAAATTACTTGTTCCACATGGAGATTGCACCCTGAATTATAGGAGGGCAGTTATAATGAAAATAGCAGGTGTCCTATTGCTTTTTGGTCAATTACCATAGTTAATGAATGAAGCAAATTTTTTATTACAATTTAATTACCCAAGATTGTTCAGCTCACTTGCAGCATCTGTTTTTTTGAAAGAGCCTGCATGTTGAACCCAATTTTTTAAAAATTAAGTCATCTAGAGCACAAAGAGCTTGATCCAGCACTTTTCATGTGAACTTCTGTACCCAGAAGGATGGGAGATGAGCCCCAGTGTTGGGGACTGCATCCTCTTGTATTTCAGAGGGGAACTATTGCACCCACCTTAGTGCTGATCTTCCACCTTCTCACCTTTTCCTGGAGCTGTGTCTCAGCACTGTATTTCTCAGCACCAATGACCATGACCAGCAGCAGCAGAACAGTGGGATTTATGTAATAAATATATAACAGTGGGATTTACAGTGGGATTTACAGTCTCTGGTTTCGGGCTGTGACCTCTGCACACGTGTGAAGTCAGTTGCCTCAGTTGTTGAGGAAAGAATTCCTGTTATAAACTCTCCTTGGATGTCCGTCCTGATGCTCCTTCTGATGCTGGACCCCAGCCAAAATGCTCAAGTGGCACTATTAGCCTGGACACGCCCAGCCTGGGAGGCTCTAGCCCAAACAGAAGGGACTCAGCTCTTACAAATGGGATGTCTGGGTGCCACGAGAGCACTTCACTGCACTGTGCAGCCTTGGCATATTCATTGCAAAATATCCTTATGGCTCACTGGGCAGGAAGTATCTTTGGTACTGAGATGCACTCCTGCTACCAGAAGATATCAACTCAACAAATGAATTATTGAGTAAAACTCTGTGGGCAGACTAAGTAATCACAGGGATCCCTTCTGCCCCTAAAATCTATTATCTTAATTCTCTTTTACCCTAAGGCCATTTTACACCCCTCTAGCAATGTAAATGGACCTTAAGGATTGAATATTTATATCCCCTTTGAGGTATTTTTATGTTGCCAGAGTGATGCCTCAGAAACCTTTGTGTGAATGAGAATGAGGAGCTCTGAGTCCCTCAATTTCCATGCTGGAAGTTGGCTCAGGGGCTGGGGTTTTGCTTGATTCTGTGGTTTTCCATGTCTGATCATGTAGACTGTTTGGGAGTCCTTGTTTTAGTATTTTAATAACATTGATTAATGTAACTTTATGCCTTTTGTGCTGGGGATTGACTAGTGAATTGCATAACCAATTAACCACCTGCCTTTGGCATAGTGCTAAAATCAAGGTATATATTTTTCCAACATGTGTTGTGAAATTATACCAACCTGTGGAGATGTGAAAAGAAACCAAAGAATAAATTTAAAACGGTCTGGATTATAATCTTGGAAACAAGTCCTAATGGCTCTCAGCCAGACATCAGATGTTTCTGTGGTGTTGGAGAATCTCTGCTGGTGAGAATCTGAGTGCCACCAGGAGCTGAGTTTGAAAGTAGAATTACTTGACCTGAGGTTGCCTATTAGTGTTATTGTGGTTATGTGTCCAAAATTGGCGTTTCTCCATTAAAACCTGCAGTAAGATGGCCCTGATATGTATTGCACATGCACACATTCTAGTAACAGCTTTATCTTTCTTGTGGCCTAAATGTAATCCAATAATAAACTAAAATTCCTGGTGGGTTCTTGGATTAGATGAACATCTGCTCACTCATCTGTTTTTAAATTGCATAGTGGCTCTTTCCTGTAAGCTATTCACTTGGATGAAAAGATAGTAATAAATAAATAAATAAATAAATAAATAAATAAATAAAAGACTCAAAAACCAAAAGAGAAATTCTGGTGCTCCAGATTCCTGCTGGCTAAACACTGGCATTGAGCATTTCCTGGAGCACAGCACTGCTCCCTGCACAGAGCTCTTCACTCTGCTAACAGCAGCCCAAATGCCTCCTACAGTGAGGGCTCTTTTTGTTTCACTGGGCACTGGATGCAGCGTACAAGCCACGACACATGGCAGGAGAAAAACAGACATCCGAGGACAGATTCCTCTGTTGCATAATTCTACAGCTGAGAAATGTGCCAGGGAATGCAGAATTATGACCAAGAATTTTTTTCCCAGCTTTCCTTCTCATTGTCTTTGTGGCCCGGTAGAAAACTGTGACAGCTGGAAATGAGGGGAGAAATGGAGTTTTATTGCTTACCAGAGGAGTCAGATGGCCTTCAGCAATTATTGTAAGAAGTGAGAAATGCTCCTTTTTAATGGATCTATTGCAAACTTGTGTATCTGGGCTGTATATCTGTAGGGATGGCTTTTTAGTCCCAAAGTGCTCCTGAGTACTGGTAAATGTCTCCAAGATCTTCCCTCTTGCAAATGCAGAAGTGCAGCTACTTCTGCAAGTGCCCAAGCCATTGTTATACCTTCTCTGAGCAAGCAATGTCAAACTGGGACAAGCTAAGCTCAAAACTGAAAACAGACCCCAAAGTGGAAGCTGTTTAAAGAAAACAGCAGGGAATAACTTTTGCTGCTGTTGTTTCTAGGTTGTTTTTTTTGTTTTAATTTTTATTTTGAAATACAGGACCTGTTGGCAGTGCATGTCCCCAAGTACTCCAGTGGCTGCCACTGCCCAGGACTGTTGGGGGCACATGGTGGCACCATGGTCTGGCCACCCCAATTTGGAGAGAGGTGTGGAGCCAAAGTGAAGGGAGCACCAGCAGACCAGGAATGTTGATCACAGCACACCCAGCCTTGTTGCACAAGTGCTTTAATGAGGCAACAGGCTCCTCAGAGCTCATTGCTTTGGATTACACCATGTCACCTTCTGTCACACTGCGTGGAGCCCTAAGCCAGGCTGACATGGTGGAACTCAGGGGATCTTCGTGTGGAATGTTATTACATGCTGTAGTGTGGGAGAAAATCAAAGTGTGCTCTCCTGGCATCAGGTGCTCGCTCCCCATTCTGCAGTGGCCCTGCAGTCCAGCTTCCAGCAGCTGGTCAGCAGGGTAGGTGTTTGGAAGAATTGGGATATTTTCATTAAGCAATTTCAAATCTCATTAGCAAATTTTCATAAAGTGATAATGCAGTGGCAATATTAGCTGTATTAATCCAATATGAAAGTCACTCTCATGCTAGGGAAAAGTGCTAATAAAAGCCTTTCATTTTATACAGTCTAGCAGCACGTGCATCAGTGTGCTCGTAATGAAACAATGCAGAATTTTAATCTCCCGGAATCAGTTCAAAGCTTTGGAATACAGTGAATTAATACCAATTGAAAGTTTTAAAGTTCATCTTTACCTTCATAACTGCCAGCTCTTAGTAAAATGAATATTCTTACTTGAAAGCCCCCCAGAAAACTGAACAAAACCCCCAAATTTTCATTTAAGCCTGACAAACATAAGGGATTTGTGTTGTTGTACAGCACCAGATAAAGCAACATCCAGAACTGTGTTTCAGTTGCCAGGACGACAAACCACTGCCACACACTCAGCCCTGTGGACTGTGAGGGAGATCAAACCATATATGATGGATCAGCTCAACCACCAGCCCCAGTGACAGACAGCAGGGCTATGGTGGTTTCTGAGTAATGCTCCTACTTGATCAGTCCTTGATCTGAGGGGAAAATACAGGGCCACGCTTATTTCTGATTTAATCTTTAGATGTTAAAGCTTTTTGTAAGGAGATGAATTACAAGATGCATACGAATGTTTTTACATTTTGCAAGCCACTGGCTTTCCTCTTGCTCAGCCACTCTGCTCATGGTATGAAATCTGTTTTGTAGAGTAACCCATGCAAAGCCCATCTGAAATCAGAAGCCATGTCTTGCTGAGTGACTGATTGCAGAGGCAGAGGGAATAGGTGCAGGGCAGCACTTGCCCATCTCCCATCTCCCAGCTGGTCCCACCCTGGTGGGTCACAGAGAGACAGAGCAGTCCTATCAGCAAATGGGTGAGCCCCCTCTGCCGCAGTGTCCCTGTTCAAGCTGTCCCCAGTGCAGATGTCAGGCCATAAACTCAGGCTCCAATACATGCAGACCCTCTGGGGAAGGAATAAAAATTGTGTTTAATTCCAGGCTCAGCCCTGTGTCCTCTCCATGTAGGGAACATCAGCTGGTGCTGGGTCTGAGGTGGGGTCAGTAATTAATTCCAGCAGTGGATACTGCTACAGATAGGATGATTTTATGCACAACGAATTTAATTAGGCTCTGGTTTCTCTTTACTGTTTCATCAATTAGTGTGAGCATACAGTGGTTTGTAAAAGGATCAATAGGGTGGGGTTTTAATTACTTAGAGAACATTGTTTACATTATTTATCCCATGGTCGGTCAGGTGGTTTGTGTTTGTAAAAGGGAGTGGGAAGCTAAAGGGCTGCTGCAGCAGCTCTGGTGGGGCTGGTTAACATCTCATTGTGTAAGGAATGCTGCTCACGTGAATAAGTGCTCTGTAGTTTTGTCAAGAGATGTAGATAAATGCTGCCTAGAAGTAATCAGTTTCTTTAGTTTCATTCTGCATAAAGAGTTTCTAACTTTAAAGACTCTTTTCATGAATGGGAAAATATGAAATCAATTCCATTTATCTGAATGAATCTTTCAGCGAGCTCAGGGTTTAGTGTGGGGGCACTGCAGGCAAAATGTAACAAATGCAGCAGTATAAAAATGATTAAAGAATGATGAGCAAGGTTATAGAGATAAAAATGAGTGAAAGAATCGGAAAAGTGCAAACAAGAAATCTGTGCGATACTAAAGGGTTTGTCTATTTTTCATGTTTACTTCAGTGTTCATAATTTTTTGGTCTATCATCAATCACTGTCAATTTGAAAAAGTGCTATACTTAAGGTCATTTATTCAGGGCTATTGGAGGCTAAAATTATGCAGTTTCAGTCAAATATACATGAATAAAGACTGTCATTTCTGATTAATGACATGTGACTTCAGTGTCTTACAGAATCATCTTGCCATCCAAGCTTTACAAAAAGGTTATTATGTAAAGCCTCTTCCATAATATATCTACTTTTCCTCTTAGAACACTGCAGAAGCCATTTTGCTCACATTAAAATCAGTGCAGATATCCCTTATGCTAGTGGTAATTACTCCACAGATTTGGAGCTTGCCAGAATAAGTAAATTTTTGTGGAACTCAAAATTGCATTACTAAGGATGATTACCAAGCTTGTGGTTTTCAGTGCTGTTTCAGAGTTTGCTTTTTATTTTAGCTTTAAGAGAAAGCCTAGTCTTTTATTAGGGAAAAAATATCTATAGAAAACACTAATCTTATGCAATGTATTCAAAAACAACATCACATATGGCATTTCAGCATTAATTACTGTTTTCCATGATTCACCATCTCCCTTATCTCCAGTGCATAATGCAGCCCCTGTGTGTGTTGCTCTGAGGAAGGAGAGTGGGTGAGTTTAGAAACTTAAGGGAAATATAGGGAAAGGAGAAGCAACCGTGCCAGGGGCTGCAAGAACTTTCCCCGGCCAGCCTGTGCTTGTCAGTGCTCCCGAGGAACATCTCAGGCTGCTCTCAGGCAGTGTGGGGAAGCACAGACCACAGAGTGCCATATGTGCTGCTACAGATACTTCTCACTCCTGCAAGTGGACTCATATAGCAACCATCACACAGGCTGGCTCCTCTCAGAGCTGTTTTTTCACTCCTGGACAGATCATCCCTCTTGCACTGAAGCTTTGTTCTGAGGGAAAAGAGAGGGAGGCTCTTTGCTGTTTTGCCTCCTGTTGCTTGTGGCAGGGGTAGAGTTTGAGGTCATGCTTTGGTGTCTCTAGGTACTCAGAGAAGATGCTGCAGGGAAACTCCATGTATTGCTGTTAGAGCCTCTCTCTTCAGTGCTTCATGGTATCCAGAGAAACATTAATGGTTTCAAACCTCCAAATTTCCATTTCTACAGCAGGTGTGATAGTGGTAAGGCTGCAGCTGTACTTATTAGCTAGCAGAAACTTTTATCCTGGTGGTGTTGCTGGTAAAAGGCACTGCTCCATCAAAATATTTAGGGGCTTTCTCTGAAGTCTGGTTCTTGCATAGAAACCTGGAATTGTTTTCCTCTCTCTTGAAGGGCATTAGCAAGACACACGTTTTCACTTGAGTAGCCACAGAACAGAGGGAAGTGTGACAAAGATGGGACTGGAGCTACTGCTGACAGCCCATAGAGCTGAGCAGGCAGTAATGCAACTCCCACCCTGGGTCATCCTTTAAAGTCATCTTTTACTTCCCCTGGTTAGAAAAAAATGTGCAGTGAGCGAGTATTCCTGCCAAACACCTTCCCTGGCCCTATATTTTTCTGTGTGCCTACACATATGGCTCAATACCAACTCCTTAGATGACCTCAAGTGCTATATAGGCTTGCATTTTCTAAGAGGAGAATTTTCCTGGTCTTGCCTTAAGCCCTTAGTAGCAATCCCCATATTTTCTGGGAGGGATCAGGTTGTGCAGGAGGGTCCCAGTGCTGCTGCTGCCAGTGCAGTGCTCACAAGCCTGGGAATCCACACTGCTGCCACTGTTTGCTAACTGTGCTACAGCTCTGTGTGTCTCTGCACACAGTAATAAAAACTGACTTGGGATAATCCAGTAGAAAGGCCTAACAGCCCAGTGAATCGATATTTATCATATCATGTCAGAACAGAGCTATTGGTCCACACTCTCCCCTTGAAACCTCCTAGTTTTAGTGCTTTTTGCTTTTTACTATGGTTTAAGACTAGAATCTGTAATTCTTATGCATTCCATACTATGCATGAGGGGAATGACAATATTAAGTGCAAAAATTAAGATGAGGAAATTTTTTTTTTTATAAAGATACTTATTTGTCTAAGACATAATTTTTTATATTTCTCAAAAATATTAAGGTAAAAAATTGTGTTGCTGTGTAGATGCACAACACATTACACCTCCACCTTTCTATTTTGTTTGTTCCGGTTACTTTAACTTTGTCCTTTGACTTAAATGGAAACAGATTTTTCAGAGTAATTGTTGAGACAGACAGAATGCTCCTTGGGAGCTGTTATTTCCAGCCCCATGAGGTGCCAGTGCTGGTGAATGTGCTCTGAGCTGAGTACTTGGGAAGTGACTGATTCCTGTTCCATGACAAACAGCTTTTGGGTGGGACAGTTTGAAATGCACAGCATCTCCAGGAGGCTCTGAAAGCCAATCTCATAGTTGCTATTTTGTCTCTAAATGCTTATTTTGTAAAAGTCTTCTTTTGCTTTGCTTCCAGCAATGCTTGAGAAGTTGCTGAGGTGCTTTCCTTTACGTTTCCCTCCCAGCCAATTGAAGGTTCAAGTATTATCCCTGCATGCTGCAAGTTTTGATCATTATCCAAATGGGTGAATAAAGTAGGTTCAATGGAAACTTCCCTAAAATGAATGCTATTTTTCTGAAAGAAAAATGCAATTTTGTTCCATTTCTTTTGTATTTATTGTTCATGGTACTGTTATTAGAGAGACCCACACATCTGGGTAGAAGTGTTATGCAGTGTTTAGCGCTTAGGAGCTACAGACATAGTAAATGAGCTGATTCAACAACCTGTCACCTTCTGCTGAGTAAGTGATGTGTTATGGCAATGTGATTGCACAGGGCTTGAGTGGATGCAGAACTTCCCATCCTAAAGCCTTTTCCTGCTAGGGCATAGTACTGGCTCCATGGATAGGCATGCATTTTGGGGTAGTTACTATGTAGTGTACCTCTGACGACTTGGATGCTGTCACTGCTTAAATTTATGACCATGTTTCTTGTGATTGTCAATGTGATATACATAGAATTAGAATTTGTTAATGTGTGTATTAATGGCAGTGAAATATGCATGCACACACACTTACAATGTCTGTTATATGCTTTAGTGTTAAATTAATAGATAATTTTATCTAATACAAAAAATGTAGTGCTCAAACTGTGAAGGTGTTGCTAGGATGATAAATTACATTAAGTCAGATAAGATCAAGAGGAAAAATAAAATCACATGCGAAGGGAAAAAGATTTTGGGAGATCAATAGACAACAACAGTAAGAGGAGTAAGAGGAATGTGAAAAACCTCCTATTTGCATTGTGTAGTATGACATTGTCCTATTTTATGCTAGTTTTTCTCTGCAAATCAAATGGTATCCAGAATCATGGCATGATATAGTTGAATCAACTCTCATCAATTTTGTTTAAGGACTACAACACAGGACATCTGTAATATAAGGCTGTTCATATTTCTTGTGGTTCTGATACTATTAAAGCTACTTAAGTGTCATGACATGTTTATTTATGAGATCATCAAAGCCACTTAATAACTTTCTCTTGGTTACTTGTTTACATCTGTGTAATACAGAGCCAGATTGTGCAGCCCACAGCCACATCGGCGAGCGCTTTCTCATGCAAGTTGTGCCACTGACATAAGGGTTCCACAATCTGGCCCACAATGTATCAAAATACACGAGGCCAAGATCATATCACTTACAATCATGTAAATCTGGCTTTAATCCATTTCAGCTCCAAGTTAGGCACCTAGATATAAATCAGTGAAATTTGGTTGGCTTCGGTATTTGTTTCAGCAGAGCTGCTCTGATTTACACTGGGAAGATCAGGCCCATTAGATTTGCAATTTAGAAATGCATTTGCTCCACTAGATGTGTAAATGTTGCCATAACCAAAATTAACATAGCCACAAAGAAAGATTATTTTCAACGCTGGCTATTTAAAGTATCTCTTTGCACAATATAAACAAAGAGAATTATGTCAGAGTTAGAGGCAAGAAGGTTTAAGAGTCGCATATGTCTTAACCTTTACACTGGCTATGAGTACATCAGTTCCTACAAGATGAACTGCATTATAAAGTAAATAGATCTGCTTTAAAGAAAGGTCAGGACACATGTTCTGCTAAAATCTAATTTCAGTCTATTGCCCTATAACCTACTGCTCTCTTGAATACAACAGATATAATAGTAAAGAGCCTGCATTTAATTATCTCTGGTATAAAGCCTCCTTATCCTCCTGAGAATATTCACAGGGATAATAGAAGGTATTCTCAAAATTCTGTATTCACCTCTCTATAGTGAGTGCATTCTGTTTTAACTGTCTTTCTTGCTTTCTGGAAATGTTATTTTAGCACCTCTTCTATCCTTAATCCAATGTTGTATTACTTTTACATCCTGATAGCCTAGATTGTTCTAGAGATCCAAGAAAGCCCTATTGCAGTGCTGTTAGTGGTAGGTTCCTGTGAGTGCAAAAAGAGCATCATTTGCTCCTCAATCTTATGTGCACTGACTGTTTGCAGCTGCCTGTTTTTAAGATTAAATATATTAGGATTCAACAGCTTAATAATAACATTAATTTTTCCTGGTAAAAGCTAAAAGAGCTTTAAAGTGAAGGGCACTTGCCACAGTGTCAGTGTTAGCCTGGCAGAGAAACAGCTACAGATAATATGTAGAGTTAAGTAAGAGCATAATTTAGGTGGGCTTAGTCATATTCTAACTGATGCGCCCTGCAGTCCTAAATCAATGTATCATTTGGAAAGGAGATTGATGGTCAGTTAGCTTTCATTAGTGATCATTCAAGCACTGGCCTAAAATATTTAAGCAAACTTCAGGAAACAAAAGAGTAAAATACCTGTCTGTGGCTCAGATTTACCTGAGGAAATTTTTGTCCCATGAGTGACACTGCAAACAGGTATGTGCAAACGATATTATGAACTGGTATTAACTGGCTTAATTACTGAATAAATCAGAGTAATTCCATCAAGATCCAAGAGAAGAGGATCAGGCCTGAACTGCCCAGACCGATTTTCCTCACCTGGATCCCAGGATGGACTGTCCTGGAGGATGCTTTGAAAGTAGATGACCCATAAAAATTACCATTTTAACAGGGTTTAAGAGGTTGCTAACTTTGCATATGGGTAAGGATCCACTCCGTGTAGTTTGACTCCAGGAAGTGACTGAGCTGACCACATTCATAGCACATGCTTCTGCCTTCCTTCCTCCACCCAGCACCAGCTCTACTGTCTTAGAATGGTTGTTTAATATGTAGGTGAATTAAAACATCATATATTTATAAATATACTTCCCTGGAGTCTTTTCAATTGAAGACAGTGATAGTCACTTAAGGTAATGTTCTGTCATCATTTAAAACTCATCATTCATGGTGAAGCCCAGGATTTTGGGAAAAGAAAGAAAATTACAAAAAAAGAAAAGGAAGGAAAGGAAACAGGATGTCTCCTAAAGCTGTCTCAGGAAAATGAATAGCCTGCATTCCTACATCTGTCAGTAGCTTGGGGATTGGCTTAGAAATGACTATGAAATCGTTACACAAAAAGATGTGACATTCTCTTTGCTTATGAAGTGTCCTACTGTGTTATTGTCTTGTTGGAACATGCTGCTTTGGTAGAGTTTATGGCAGAAGATCCTTGTAAAAAGCACATCACTTTGGGTGCCATTGCACAGCTGATGCTGTGCCCATGAAGGTCCTCCCTGCTGCCAGCCCCCAGTAGCTGAAGCACAGGAAGGTTTTGCAGGCACCAGATGATGAAATCTTTTGCTATGGGCTCTGCGTGCTGATGAGCTTAGTAGCACTATTTGAATCTTTCAAGGAAAACAAACCCAAACTAACTAAAAGAAAAAAAAAATTGCGAAATGGTAAATATTTATGTCAGCTGTTTCAGTCTTTCTACTTCTCAATTTCCTAGACATGTGCCTCCAAAAAGGCTTCACACCTAGTGAAAAGCCACAGCACAAAATGAGTTACTGGGACACTGGCACCTGCATATTTGTTTATATATTATTTATGCTTCTATGTCTCTTCCAGGGATCCCTGTGGGTCCCACTTTTAGCTTTTGTGGAGGAAAAGGGCTGAGATGAGCCCCCTGGGGTGGGGACAGAAGAGGGGCTTTGAGCATCCTCCCTTTTGGGTGTGTGGTTGTCGTGTTTGGCAAGTCCATGGAAGTGTTGCGACCTGGTGCAGTTTGGAAGTAGAAAAGATGTGAAGGCATGTGACTGTGCTGGTGGAGCTGCCTTAATCGTACCCAAAGGAGAACAGTAAATTCTACCTAGAAGCAAGAAAATGTCTCTAATTCTCCTTTAGGGAGAATCTCTATAACTAACTTTCCTATTCCAGTGCAATGAGACCTAGCAGTCTCTGCAGACATTCCTGGTTTTACTGTTTCAAATTTTCTTGGAAATCTTAATACTTCCACACTGGAGAGTTCCTTCTGGGGCATTAAAACACAGATCCCTAGGACTTCCCTTCCATTTCTTGCAAAAATAATGGTAATTACCAAGAATGAGTAGCACGTTCAGTGCTTATTAGTCTTACTTTTTAAAAATCTGAAACAAATGTTTTTTCTTCCACTGTAACTGATCATTTTAATTTCCCTTCTTTGTCTGTAATAAAAATTGACGTTAAAGGATGCCTGAGGCAGTGTAATGAGAAAATGAAATTAGTTTTTCAGTTGGCTGGTCAAAAGCATTTTATACATGATAATAAACAGTTTATTTTACTCTTTTGCTTATGACATAATAAATGATAAAAATATTTTCCTGAAATAGATATTGCCCACTTTTCTACAGAGAGCTCAAGCTGGGATTTTTCCATTCATGGAGTCCCATAACTCTAGGAACTGTCTGCTTTCTTGATCTACTTTTCTTAGCCTTTTTTTGGGTGGCACACAACAGTGCATCTCCACTCCGAGCATGGCCAAAAGCTTAAGGCTTTTTTCTTGCTTCTTGAAAACATTTCTCAGAAGTTCTGGGTCGATTACACTGTGTAAACTCCACAGTATATCTATGTTAAGGCATTTCTGAGAAGTCTCTCAGAATTTTGTCAGGTATCCTTAAAGCCATGCCCAGCCCTGTGTTTGACCCAAATGGTTCTGGTTCTTTTGCAAACATTTGGAGCCCAGAGAGAGCCTGAGCAGGAGCTGGACACAGCCTGGCAGTCCCACTGCATGAGATGGGCACCTTTCCTCCCCTCTCCTTAAACTTGGCCAGGGTGGGAAGCCAGGCTGTCAATGGTTTGCATAAATTCTATGCAGTTTTCTGAAGTCATATTGAACATGTTTGCAGGTTCAGGGAAAGAGAGGCTTAGTTGTTGTTCAGGGTTCAGTGGAAGCTGTGACCACTTTGAGAGTTGTCCCATTTCAGCTGCCTCCCCCCACATTCATCCTTGCATGAATTGTAAAAACCTTTTCTTCACAGAGGCTCTTTCTAAGTGAACATATGAGACTCACTGGTTTGTTTGGATTGGTTTAGATTGATTATAGGGCTTCTTCAAAGCAAGAAATCAAAATAGGTGAGTGCTGAGATGAACACATAACATATTGACAAATGTAGTTACATATATGAAATGGGCAAGAAAAAGGGAGGAAAAGCTGAGTTTCTTGCACATGATTCTTACAGTTCTCGACAGCTCGAACTCCCACATGCTTGAATAGTTCAATACTGGATTAGTGTGATGTCTGCTTGGTGGATCCTGTGGGGCATAGGCTCAGCAAGAGACACATCAGTCAGGATTCTGGGGACAGCTTGTAAACTGTGCAACTCTACCAGCAATCCCACTCCAATCAAAGTCAAACTTGAAGATGAAGCAGGGGGGAAGGGGGAGATGCTTTATACTTATGATCCCATAATTTATTTTCTTAACTGTGATTAGTCCATTTCTACAGGATAGTGCCAAAGAAGGATTTATTTGTAAAAGGATATGAACTTCATAGAGCAAGCTAGAGCATGCCTTATTAGCAAGAAAGAAAGGTAGAATGGACATATAAGCACTGAACTGAAAGCTTGATTATGTATTTATTTTTACTGAAGCCCATGGCAAGGCTGCCATTATGTTTAATAAAGCCAGGGAGTTTCTTATTAACATCAGGGCCTGATCTTTTTCCTGTGCTCAGGAAAAAAGAAATTTCTCACTAAGGTGCAGCATAACTTGTTTGTAAATGGAAAGTGATTCTGTTAAATTGCACCCTTTTGGTGGAAAAAAAATTCTGCTGTTTGTTAAAAAAAATATTGAAACCTTTGGAATCTTAACAACCACACCAGTAATATTGATATCCCAGTTAACATTTATTTATTAACTTTTATTATGTCCCAAGACAGTTTGCACTAGAATAATAAAGGTTTAACAACAAAGAACCTGTTTGCAAATTCGTACTCATAAACCTTATCCCATTGGTATTACTAGGAGTCTTCATGAAAGTGAAAGTTGCATTTTTGGTAAGACATGCTACATCTGTGTGATGAGTGAAAATCTTAATATGTAGGTGTAAGTGTATGTTAGAGCTGACATTATGGTGCTCATGAATCCTGCAAACCAACACAAGTCCTAATGCAATACATAGAAAATGAATATAAAGATTAAAATAAAGAATGGTTTAAATTTATGTTGGAACTCCTCAAGTGGTCACCTGCTTGAGTTCCCAAGGGCAGCCCCACTATGTCAAGGGTGGAGGAATTTACAGATGTTTTATATCTATCCTCAAAAGTCTCAGCAGGGAGAGTCAGTGCATTTCCCACTCCTCGTGGGCTTCCCAGTGCTCCCCATTGAAACCATCACATGATTCCTCTGTACCAGTGTCTTCCACAAATTTTGAAGATCACTGCTGATCTTCACTCACTGCTCCCTCCCTCTGTCTCACTTCTTTCTGCTAATCAGTGCAAGTTTAATTTTTCTTCTTGAAGGGAGTGAAATTCAAACTCAGCCCAGGTACCTCTTCTCAGCAGGATATTATTAGGGTAATTAAATACCAGAAGTGATTAACAAGGAGTACAGTAATCTGTTCATTCTTTAATATTCTTAAATCACAATGTATCTGGTGGTATAAATGCAGACTACTTGGATGGATTTTTGGTGATTTTCAGTGGCCTCTGCTGACAATTACAAAACTTGGTTGGAAACATTAATTACAGAAATCTCACAGCTTTTAGGAAGCAGCTCACTGGCTGCTATCCAGGCAGCTGTGTTCTTCTTCATATATGTGAGGAAGTCCAGGAGCATGAGAAGAAATACAGCCCTTATATGCAAGGTCCCTTTTCTGCTGCATGGTGAGTATTTGAGTGTGAGTCCCTGCTGTGCTATGCCGGACTACAGCTACACTTTTCCAGCTCAAAACCCAGACCTGAAGAAGTTTTTCCTTGTTTTGGTTCTAGCACAGACTTAGAGATGGTAAGAAAGAATATAAAATTTCAAATCCACCTAATGCATTAAGACTGATTCCTTAACTCCATGAAACTACAAATGAGTTCTCTTTTGTCATTCCAGATATCCTTCCTGAGTGTGATCTAAGTTTGGAGGTGGTGAATATTCACTTGTTTCATATAGGTAAAGATAAAATAAGGGCCTTGTAAAGGCCGTGTAAAGTCATGGCTCAGGGCTGCTACTTAGGCTAAGCAGGAGCTATGGGAGAGTGAGGTGGGAGAGGGGCAGAGAGAGCTGAGATGTGAGATGTGCTGTGACTGCCACGTGTCCACATCCTGGGCCATGGTGGTTGGTTGGCTTGGGCTTGCTGTGCCTTCAAACTGTGTCAAGTGATAATGGGCTAACTGCTGAAAAAGACCTGGTTTTGGCAATAAAGGACTCTCACCTGCACCTGCCTGGGGACACTGTGTCACTTTGCTTTGTACATTCACTCTTAAATTTCTCAAGGTAGCAGTTATCCAGGAATTTTCTTCACATAGAAAATATTTTAGCAAACATGATCACTGTGGTAATAGCAAACCTGTATAGAGCTATAATTAAAATTGATTTTTTTTTCTTCTGTGAGTATTCTAGTTTTGTTGTTTTTTTTTTTTTTTTTCTCCGGTGGTGAAATTGAGAGAATTTCTGAAGAATACATAATTCATGCTTTGTATTCATAGCTTTTATAAGAATTTAAATTCTAAATTCCTGAAGGTTGGGGTTTTTTTTCTATGCAATAAATGCAGCAAATTTTTTTTGAAACTGAACAAATTGATATTCTAGCTAAAATAACTTCTTCCTCTGCTTAGCATTTCATACCAAAGTTTCACTTTAGATATATTATTCCTCAAACATTTTAATTAATTCAATTGTTTTTCATAAGTTTTATGACAAATTGAATTACAAATGTCACCTGTCTGCCCCTTCATGGGGTGTGCAGAAGAGGTCATGGTACTTTCCACATATCTCTGACTTTCAGTAATTTTCCAAGGAGGCAAAGGCTGAGTAGACTGACCTCCCTTTTACTTTAAAGCTCAATTACAGAAAACAGAAATCTGTGAGGAAAAATAAAATCTAATTTGTTTTGGAGAGGAAGCAGCCACTTTTTGGCACTGAACCTTGCTTCTCCCTTTCCGGCTCAGCCCCCACTCATGTGCAGTGTCCATATGGATGAGGTTTATGGGTGTATATGCTCTTCTAACATATCAAAATATTTACCTCGTGCATTTCAGTGCAACATCATTAATTTTGCTAAGCTTCCAGTCTCGGTTAGTGCCAGCTGTCTTTGGGTTTCCAAGGCACTCGGATCTGATAAGTGAGCTCTTGTGTTAGCACTGCGCCGGTCAGAGGTCTGTGTCAGGTCAGGACCTCTGCTCCGTGGGAGAGATAAACTGATTTAAAACTACCAGAGGAAACAAGTAAAACGGAAAAAATGGAATTTATAAAGCTTATGAAATGTCATGAGATGTGTTGCAGTCTTTTGGACAAATGTTGAACACAGTTAACCTGAAGGAAAAAGGGGGAGATAAAGAATCACCTGCTACTAGAAAAAGATCTGGTGCTAAGGACGAGTAGGACTTAATGAGATCTTTTTAGCTGTGTCAGCAATGATGTTTTGATTTTTCTTGATAGAAACTAGAAAGGTATAATTAGGAACATTTTTTTTCCTCTACAAATTCAGCTTGTGAGCTTTATTTAGTACAATGAAAAGTCCAGAGAAATAAACCCATCATATTTAATTTGAGTTCACAGTAGAACATTTGTTAATATTTGTCTTTTTTTGGTTAAGTGAGTAAATCACATAGCTATTAAATCTGCAAGATATAAATCACATTCAATTAAATGATAGCTAAGGTACTGTAGCAGGCCTGATTAAATTGGTGTGTTAGTAAGTTTATTTACACAACATCCGTGGAACAACATCTTTGATATGTGCTATGAAATTGAAAAATAAGTTTATTAGAGTCTCAGCCATGTAAATGTTGCTCCCTATGTTGGATACAAACCCCAAACCTTTGGACAGGTTTGAGCAATCACCCCACCTACAGCACAAAGCCCCTGTGCATCTTGGATTTATTTATGCCAGCTGCTGTCACAGGGGACAGCAGGAGACCTGGGTGGAAGGCACTTAGGTGCAGTGATTGTCCCCTTTCCTCTTCAGAAGGCTGTGCCACTGGGGAGGCTCTCACTGGAGTCAGGGAAAAGGCAGCAGCCTCTGGAATTGGTGCTTGATGCATTTCAGAGCACGACTTAGCCCTGGATGTTTGGGGGTTCAGAGGCACAAGCAATGCTTCACCTCTTTGGTTTTCACAAATATAAAGCAGTCACCATAGAAGTTCAAATGTCACTTGTGACATCCTTTAATATCAAATCCTGTGGTTAAGATTCAATGGAAAAATTAATGCTAGAAATAGGTTTCTTTTCCAACTGTCAAATCTGGCATAGTATTAAATGTGTCATAGCAGATATGGAATTATCTTTTCCTAAGGTTTCTTGATGAGAACAAGTGAAGGTATTAGAGAAAGGTGAAGTAGTTAAGAAAATGCAACTAAAGTTGGGATCAATTTAGTTTCAAATCAGAAATAAATTTATCATATACATTGCAGTAATAGATGTCTTTCACCTTTTTCAGTTTTGCATTTTAAGACATCTGTGAACACCAGCAGGAATTGTTATAAAGCTAGTAATAAATCATTCTTGCAGAATTTTCATCCACCCCAAAAAATGGATCAAAATAAGATCATTCTTTTTTTCCCTTGTCTTTTCCTAATAACATTTTGCACATTTGATTAGTAGGAGACTGATTCTGCAAAATCAATATTAAATAAAATCTAAAGAAAATATTTTTGTTTGAAACTGGAGGTAGAAGTCGATAGCTGTCCAATCTTCAAACACTTTCTGAGGTATTTTAAGATGGTGTCATAAACTTGGCAGAATTTGTTTTTGAATTAGCTCAAAAGATTTTGGTCTTTTCCTCTCCTGTAAGTTTTTTGCACAGGAATAGAATTGCTGGTAAATGCAGCCCAAGACTTGCATAACTCCCCATTTCTAAGGCAGATACAAGAGTCTCACAGTTGCAGCCTCTCCCCAGGTACAGCACGCATGGATGGCTTTTGTTTCTGCTCTGCCAGCCTTTCCAGCTTATACAAAGTAAAATTGCATTATCTTGGCACTACCTATTTTAATTTCTGCATGGCTACATTGCTTTTCTCCTCCATTTTTGTTCAGATGGGCTGGAATGGTGCTCAGCTTTTCCAGGAGATGTTTCTTGCCTATCAAGAAAATTGGGCAAGAGCCCGATCAGACAAGTGTGCACATTTGCCATCTTGCTCTGCTCTTGCAGTGCTGGCTCCTTTGTCAGGGATAATAACATCAGGGAGATGACCTTGTGAGGTAAACCACACATTTATTCAGTCTCTAAGCTCTGCTAGCATGTTGGTTGAAGTATGATCTTTGTCAAGCCCAAAGATGTAATTACCCTGAGAGTTAATGCTAATTGGTTTATTGAGTTTAATTGGATATCATTAAAAATACTGTCATTTTATGCTGGAACTAAGACAATATTCTCTTAGAGGAAGAATGATGATTCTTACTTCATCATTCATATATAACCTTGGTTTTCCATCATTATTTCACAGCAAACTTGGATGAACAATGTCTACCATTGAGGACATTTTATTTTTAGTTCTGCCTACTACTCTTAACCTTTCCCAAAGTTTTGGATGAAGAACTTGATAAAATGTTTGATGATATTGCTAAGGTTAATTACAATTTCAGCTATGGCAAGAGACATGCTATAAATGATTTAAAGAATAATAAAACCATAGAGGTCAAAAGAGCTGACAAAGGAGGTTTCAGTCATCATAATGAATTGGAATAATTAGACAGTTTTAGTGATGATTATCTGAAATTAACATGTGATCTCACTAAAAAGTTTCAACTGCTCTTAGATTGGATTAGTGATAAGCTTTTGGAAAATGGGCACTTTATAATTAATAAGGTTATTTTTTGTTGTTGTTAGGACTGTAACTCAATATGGTGCATATTTTTTAAGGACGCAGAAGTTTAGATGGTACTAGATAAAGACTGAGGTCTAATTTTGGCTTTGGGTGCAGGCAGTAAGAAAAATGGTATTTGGGCTCATTTACTTGTAATTAAGACAACAATTAAAAAGGCATAATCCCCTTTTTGGGGAGTCAGAGTAAAAAAAAAAAAAAATTTCTTAAAGTAGCAGGAGAATCTTGGCTTTGTGGTCGGTTAGCTAGATTATGACCAGAGAACTGAAATTTTGGGCGAGTGTCCACAAAGCCCAACTCTTTTTTGCCCCTTAGAAATAATTAAAGCCCCTTCTCCCTTCCTCCCAGCCCACCCCAGTCAATTTTGTTCTGCTACTCCCCTGTTGAAAGGGATTGATCTGGACTTTCTTTTCTTTATTTCCTCTCAGATGTGAGAAGCCTTGACCAGAGTCCTGAACCCCCCTGTCCTGCTGCCAACGTGCACCTGTTTGTGATGAGGAGGACACCCATAGCCTCTCTGAGAGCTTGGCTGCCTCCCAACATCATTGATGCTGATTCCAGTCACATTCAGCATTTCACAGGTAAAATTTTGCAGAATTCGTTACAAATGGAGTAATGTGTAGAAAATGGGGTATATTAAGCTTCCTGTTTTTTCAGGATATGTGATGCTGTAGCATCCTGAAGATAAGGATCATGGAGTTTAAAGCCTTTCTAAAACTTAATTTAAGCTTTCTATTCAATATTAAAAATGTGTTAGTATTTTATTCCACTCTAAGGCCTCTTTATCTGGTTCCCTTTAGTGTCTCTGGCTCATGGTTACTAAGGCAACTCTGTTTGGAGACAGGAATACAATAAAAGTATGTTATTTACATTAATTTAAAGACATTCCTGATGCAAAGATTTTTTAATATTAAAGATAGCTAATGCATTGATAAATTTTATTTTATAAAACTTTAATTACAAAAAATATGATAAATTCTAAAGATTTAAAACCAATATTTAAACTAGAATCAACATTAAACAAATTTTCTCCCAGGTATGTGGGACAAAGAGAATCCATATAAGAATAAGCTAATATTTAATGGTATTTAGCATGAATTTCAGAAGAATTTCTATGGGAATGTCTTCTACACTTGGCCTCTTCCCCAGCCATTCATAAACCTCTGTGCTAAGAGAAAAGCTGAGTAACAGCCTTAATCAGGTCACTGGGATCAGAGCAGGGCAAACCCACCCTGTCCATCCCTCCTGCCAGGGGGGTTTCACAGGTGGGCCTGACAGAGTTGCTGGTGAAGTCATCTGAGTCCTCCTTTGACTTTAGCAAAGTTTGGCTGACTGGAGGTTTTAAAGACATTTATTGTAAAGCAGCAGTAAAGAATTTCACTGTTAAGCTTGTTTTCCTATTTTCTTGCTGGAAGTTGGAAGGATTTGAAACTCATCCAGGGATTTGAAACTTCAGCAGTTTCTCTTCCTCTGAAATACTTCAACCAGGCAAAGAAAATTTTCAGGCTGCATTATGACCTTAATTCCTCCTTTTTGCCCATTATCTGCTCATTATTGAGCTATACTAAACATGGACTCCTTCAAGGACTTTTTTCCCTCCCCAAATCTCTTTAAGAATGAATGCTAGCGATGTTGAATCAAGGGCATAGTGTCAAATGGAATAGTTTCAGGGTAAGCAGAGTTTTCTTTGAATCTTGTTTAGATGGGTGCAATTAAAAAAAAAAAAAAGAGTCAAGGCTGGAGTTTATGTTTAAGAGTGAACTTAAATGAGGGTTCCCTGCAGTCATTAACTCTCCTTTTCCCCTATGTATCTTACAGCAAAGCTAACCATGACATTATTGTATGATTTCCTGGATAATATGTAGTGTGATAAATTAGATTACACAAGTTAAGTGGCTATGTATGACCAGCAGCAGCAAAGAAGTTATATAAATAAACCAAAGTTAATTAAAATATTAGAAAATATAAATAATCTGAGGTTAGTGAACATTGTTTCATTTTAAATTAATAAATATGCAAAGGTAATGTTTGTAATTAAAGCTAAATTTATCTTCATGCTCTGCCTGTTTAATAACAGTGGAAACATAATGTTACATGCAGAAATGTAGTAATAGATTTGTTTAGCACTGACATTATAAACAAATGTCTCAGTCTATTTATTCTAAGTTATGATACAGATTCTTTTCACATGCATCTGATGGCCTTTAAACCATTTAAAATGAACCACATTAATGTAATCTAATCTTGATACTGAACATAACATTTCAGTTTGAATTATCCAGAATCCATGATCCATTTTATTACTCACAAAGCACTTTATACACTTATGATAATGGCAAACCTTGCTCTGTTATTTAAATTCCATTTCAGATGGGATTTTTTTATTATTATTATTTTATTTTTTAAAACATTTTTGATAGTAGAATACAAATAAAGAAAAGTCAATGCTCAGTAAGCCCTTTAACAAAGCAAACAATTCAGCTCTTTATGACATTAGCAAATAATAAAGAAAAGATCTGACATTTACACTTGATGAAATTTTATGCTATAACAGAGATGAAGAAAATGGAATGGAAATCACACATGATAAAACCTGTCCATGAAATTCAGATGGGTTTTAAAAACAACCATTGCTAAATATTTTGGGAGCTCTCTTATTGTATTGAGGTCCATATTATTTTACTGGAAAAATCTTTCTTTAAAAGTCACTTCAATATATGCAAATTCTATTTATTTGGAATTATTCTGGTCAAATAATAATGAGGGTCTTCAGGGGTTTTATTCGTATAAGAACCAGGGAAAGGTAACCATGGCATAGAAATAGTCAAAAAGAAGTTTATAGGAATTAGAATTGATTTGCTATCATAGTTACAAGAATTGGATTTTCCTGAAAACTTCTGGTAAATATTCTTGGCATGTGCATTTAATGAACTGGATTTTGAATTCAAAGTATCTTATATTTATAGTTGGTCTATATTTTCAACTTATGGGCCCATGGCTGTATTTTCTGGTGTTAGAATGTGGCATAAGGAGCAGTGATGCATATTAATTTATTACAGTGAAACTTATTTATAGTTAATTCATTCTTTTCCATAGATGAGATCTTTTTGTGCATTAAAGTAGCACACACAAGACCTAAACCTGAGGCGAGCAGCTCACACCTCCCTTTGAATAATAAACTAAATTGATTAAACACTAGGTTAATTTCACTAGACTCTGAAAGCAGAGTTCAGGCTGGCTTTCCTCATTTACTTTGTTAGCAACATGATGGTACAGGGCTGCAGAGTCACATATCCAATTCATCCTCAAAGCCATGCCCTGCAGATTAAAGGATGATGGCTCTGTAGTGTGGTACCATGAATCAATTTACCCAGTAAACTCACTGGTCTAAAATTAAAAAAAAAAAAGACAATAAATTATATTCACTGTCTGAATACTAAAGAACAATAGAAGAGAACATTCTGGGTCTTGTGGCCTTGCTTCACTTCTGATGTGTCACAAAAATAAGCTCCACAGCAATTGCTTGCATAAGGTCATTATTAATAAACTGCCATTTTAAGAAAGCATTTTTAGAATTGTCATTCAGTCCTATGGGAAAGTTTATCTTTTGAAAACTTCACCTTCAATGTCAAATCCAGCAGAATTTAATCCTTTATAAAAGTGATGTCTGAATATTTCTTTTCTCTTTGTATCTGCATGTCAGCAAGGGATTTCAATGAAAGCATGAAAAACTGAAATATAGCTGAAGTTATAGGGAAAAAAAGAACTCATCATCACAGACCTAAGTTTACTCTAAAAGTGTTTCCCTATGGCAGAAAAATAAGAAATGAGCAAAATGTCCAATGTAGCATGAGATGTATAGAGTTTACTCATCTATTTAATAAACAAGTAAATTATAGACGGGTAAATGTGATGGTGTTTACAAAAAATGCTGTACAAGAGAGTAATGGAGGCAGATGTCAGAAACTGTGTGGTTTGCACTGTGGCTCTCACTGAGGTTTTTGGTGTCTGGGACAGTATCTCTGCTGGGGTTTTGAGGTGTGTACGCTGTTTTTAGCTAAGAACCTTTAGATTTAACCACAGATGAGAATTAGGAATCAGGATCTTGTGGGTCATAATTTTCAGTCCCAAGATTGTCTCTCTTGTGCCAATTGTGTTGGACAATTTATCTGATGATAATTAAAACAATCTTTGAAATAAGGCATGCATTTTTTGTAACTTTTAAAAAAAAATTGTCATTAGTAGGACATAGCAGGACTATATTTAGCCCACTATTTTTCAGTTTCATCATGACAAGAGGAAGGCCTGATAAAAGGTTTCTTTAAGTACTGTATTTAAGGACAGAAAAGAAGAGAACATTTTTACAAGGAGTTAAGCAGCAGGTTTCGGCTGTATCATTCACTTTAAATGATCCTTTGTAACAGGAGACAAAACAAGAAAGGTACCCTCCGAAGAGGTACCACACTATTTTCATGTTGATTGCAATAAGTGCTGAGAGCAGAGTACATTCTTGGTAAAATCAATGTCTGTGAGGGGGGGAAAAACTAAAAAAAGCCAAAAAAGCAGCATAAAGGCTTCAGGATTTATCCTTTAAGTGCTTCTCCAGGAACAAAGGCTGAGCCAGCAAGGGCAGGGACGGCAGCCAGGAGGAAGAACGTGGACAATAGAGGGGCTATCTGGGGTGAAGGGGGATCGCAACAGGAAGAGCATCGGGAGGGAACATCTTCATTAATTCTATCATGTACTTGCTTTCTTAAATCTTCTTGTGTGTTCATTCAGCCTTGATCCCATTCTGTGATATTGTTGCAAATTTATAGTAAACATCTCCCTTTGAGATAAGGAGAAAGAGATAAGGCTGAACTGTAAAAGAAATTTAAAAACAAAAATAGCCCAAACCTCTCTACAAAACAAAAGTATCCCAAAACAAAACAAAAACCAAGAATCCCAAAACAAAGAGTAGAAAGGCTTGATTCAATAGCACCTCAAACTGACAGTCACAAGGCTGAGATACAATATCACCAAATTACTCCTGTGCTCTTTCGCTAGAGAAATCTCTTTTCCTTTCTTCTTCAGCAAAACCTTTCCTCAGAATAATTATTAAGGCAGGCCTAGGGAACTGTGTTCATTTCAGAGCTTTCATTTTTAGAAAGACTGTTTAATATTTATATAAAGCTCATGTTAAGTTTATGCACCTGTCAAAATACTAAATTATATGATAGTGATTGCAAAATGAGCTATTTATCAGACAGATGTCTCTACCAAACCTGGCATATACAGATCTGGAGGGGCAGAGCCCCCCTGCCCCAGGGATCTGGTGCTTTATTTATGGCAGGGGAGTTTGTTTAACCCTGCTGGCTCCAAGACCTGAAGGAGCTGTGCCTGAGAATGCCCTGACCACCACAGGGTACTAATAACTTCTTCTTGGCTAAAGGCTTGTGAAGTACAGGAAACTGTTCTGATACCTTCATTTTTCCTACAGTGTTCTTCAAAAGTTGCCTTGTTTTGATATTGGGTGGCTGCTTTCTCCAGCTGTGGTCTTAGGAGTGACAAAATAATGGGAGGATCCGTTTTAAGTGGAAGACAGATGTTCTCACGGAATAGCTCTATAATCAACAGGATTGTAGAATAATGGCTAGAGGTGTTAAAGCCTGACCTCAGCCAGCTGTAAATTAAGACTGAAATGTGCTGTTTGTCACTGCTGGGAATAGGTCAGAGTGTCAGGAGCCCAAGTCAAGGGGCAGAGCTCGAGCAAAAGGTCAGAGCAGGAGAGGATGGAAATGTGACAAGCTGAGTAACACAGGGCAGTAGTTACACCACAACCCATAGCAAGTTTAAGCAGTTTGCTGTAACTTTCACCAGATGTCTCTGAACTTGTGCCTTGCGTTGTTGGAGTTTTTCAGGATACCCATTGGCCTTGGCTGTGCCAATGAGAGAAGTACAATGTAGTGTCCTATTTTCATCTTTAATGAACAGTCCCTGTGCCTCAGAAACTCCTGCATATGCATGTTAAGAAATTAGTATAGTGGTTCTGGACTTTAGAGGCTTGGATTTGGCATCTAGAAAACACCCCCTTCCTTCCAGCAAGGCTGATCTCACAGTATCTCAAAGTAAACACAAGGTCTCTATGTCCAAACTAATCTTGTGCTGCTTTTTTTTATTATTTTTTTTTAAAAAGGTATTTATTTATGAAGAATAAGCTACACAGGCTTCACTCTGCTTTGGAGAGAAATTCTTTGTAAATATGACTAAGAATCTCTAATCCTTGCTATAATAAACTCCACTGATCTGAGCAGGTGTATATCACAGTTGCTGCTTTTTAGCAGCGCAGCACTTCCTGCATGATCCATAGAGCAAAATTTCTCATGCTGGGAGAAGAACAAGAAAAAGGAGAAGGTAAAATAACTGAATTCCTCCCTCAAATGCAAATCCATACCAGTTTGCTACTAATCTCCTTTGAATAGCTGTGCACTCAGAAACTAAGAGGAAACCAGCAGCCAGTATCTGGCTGACAAATCACCCCCTGTATTATCCAAACAGCTTGGCAAATAACTGGTAAACGTATCCTTGGAAGCATGCAGTTGTTTTTAATAAGCCCTCAAATTCAAAAGCCGTTAGGGAATTTTGCAAAAATTACTGAAATATATTAGCATAGTAGAGAAAAATATACTGCATATCACTTGTGTGTACTGTGTAGCTGTACTTATTACAGTTACTTAATCAGTATGTTAAATACATTGGGGAGATAAATAGTTTTTTACTCAGTTTACTTTTGTTTTGGTTCTGTGTGATAGATTATGAATTACTGAGCTAGGGATATACCTATGGAAAAATACGATGCAGTAGATATCTAATTATGACCTGAAGTGAAAATGAATTGTAACTCTGTTTGATACTTCTTATGATTTGCTGCATTATAAATAGAAGTGATTTATTACTCTTTCACCTACTGCTCTGCTAGTGATGGATCATAATAGTAGATCATTATAATTTTGAAATCAGAACAGAGCTGGTTTTTCTTCCATATAATTCAATTTTAACTCCTCTACTGAGGTTGTTGAGTATCACAATCTATCTACTTTACATTACATTTTATTAGAAAGAAGATATGTTAATCTATCTGGTAGCTGTTCATTACTAACATCTGTTTATGAGACTTCTCTATTAAACTGTCCAACATACCTTTTGATAGACTCATTACATTTTCAACATGACCCACATGGCAACTAGAAAGAGAAACAGATGACTAAGGACCGGGACTGAAAAGGAAGGCTTCCCCTTCTGTATGTGCTGTTTATGTGTATATTTAAAGCAAAATTGCTGTACCATTATTGTAAAGTTTCAGATCAATATGGTCTTTGTTCTGTAGTGTTCAGTGGTTCAACAAGGCCCTTCTTGCATGCATTTGCTCCTTGGCAGTGCTTTCTGTTCAGTAATTCCACATATTTTCCCCCTGTTAAAGCAGTGGGGCTGGGTCTTGTCCAGTCCTCTGGCAGTGGTACAGCTGAGTGAGCACCTTCCCTTCCCCTCTGAGTGAGGGTTTGCACATTATCTGCTCTGCAGAGGGAAGCCTCTCATGAAGCAGGAGCATCCTCACCATAAATCCAGCCTGTGGCAGGTGCATGAAGCCTGAAATAGTATTGACCTATGGGAGTTTGTATGTAACAGGTTCATAAAGTCTTACCCGGGGAAGAGTCTCCTGTCCCTCTTGCTGCCAGCAGATTCCCCTCACACTGTGCTGTCATCATGCTCCATTTTCTTTTTGATGCTTCAGCAACCTGTGCTCCCTTTCTTGCTAAGGGCCTGGCATGTGGCCATGGTTGAAGCAAGAGTCACAGGGGCAGATAATAAAAACTTTCTCTGGGAAATGAAGTCCACTCCCTAGGGAGCCTTCTCCAGCTCCACTTGCTAGGAAGAAAAGGAACTGCTGGGTGTTTTGGTGGAACAGACCAGTCACCCTCAGTCATTGCTCTGTATTTTATGCACAAACCCCTCATTCCAGATAACGTTTGATTCTTTTTCAGCAGCGACTGCCCCATCTATGAACACAAGGCTGTGTCTTTTAAAAACCTGTTTTATTTTAATCATATTATTCCTTTAGTGGCTGTGTCCAAAAGCCTCCAGCTGCTTCTGCAGCCTGCTTTGGAGAGGACTGTGTTAGGACAAGCCTCCAGAAAGCATCTGGCAGAGTCTGGCAGACTGGCTGCCAGGGACACAGAGGGTGACCTCAGCTCTGCCTGGCCCTGGGACAGCCACAGCTCCTGGGGGCACATGTGGAGCCTCTGGCTGCCCAAGAGCAATGGGACAAGCACAGAGCAGCTCTGCAGGAAAGGTGTGACTGTGTCTGCAGGACAACACAGGCAGTGCTTGTGCACCTTTGCTGAGCACTAAACCTCAGCTGACATTTGGGGCTTGGGAAGAAAGAGATCCAAACAGCCTGTGGTGAAGGAACATTCATTTCTCAGATGTGTGTGTGCACCATGACTTAAAACACACAGTGGAAATATTGCTGAAAACTGTACTAGGTGTCTTAGTCCTTATTTTATAAAGGCTATGTAGGATTAATTGAACATCAGATAAATTATTTTGGTGGTTGATTGTTATCTTTCTTTAAAAAAAAAATTTAGGCTATCCCTGTCTGAACAGTTAACAATTTGGTAGTTGCATTCTTTCTTTATCCTGTGTCTGTGAGTAGGCAGCCTAGGTTCACTTATTTGAAAGGAATTGTGTGAGCATATTACAATTTATGGGATGTTTGAAATTACTTTCTGGCTGTTTACATTTGAAAACTGGAGGTGGTCTGCCTGGACATAACACCACCACCAATTTCCCTGACATCCTATGTGGAATATTTTTAATATTTAGGTAAATTAATATTTATGATTTAAAGAGCATTTTCTCTGAATATTCTGCAACATCAGTTCATAATATTTTTTATGACTGTGTCTGCCATTAACTTGCAGATGTATGGAAAACAGACACAGCCACAGTAATTGTGTGGTTGCATTTGCTCAGCCCCTTTTGTATCTGGGAGTTTCTGTCACCCGGCAGCTCTTGGGAGGCTCTGGGAGGAGGTAGCTGGTGTCACACCCACTTCACAGGGACAAGCCACAAGGTCCACTGACAAACTGGCACCTGACAAAAGAAGGGGAGAATGGCTTGAGACAGGGTGTCCAACTTTGCTGCAAGGTGACTCCTAATTGCACCTGAATAAAATAGGAGAGCAGAAAGAGTAGTTTGCATCATGGTTGTCCCATTTCTGTGCTCTCTAGATAATGAGATGTTGGCCTCTGGAGCCACCTTTAACATATTCTACAGCTGCTAATTTCATTAAATGGCCATGAGAAGGGAGTACATTAACAAGTCAAAGTAGTTTCACTTTTTTTCCCCGCTATTAATTTATTTCAATGTCTTAGCCTTTGTATAGGAAGGGAAATGAATATCGAATTGTATATCCTGTTCTTGTTTATTGAAGAAGAAAAACCAAATTTAAGATTCTGTAAACTTTCACAAAGGCCAAACTTTAATGGATCTCAGAAATCTGTGAAGAAATAAGTAAAACATAAAGGAAGAAAGAGAAAATGCTAGAAGCACAAATGAAATGTGCATATATGTACAGTCTTAAAGCTCCTGCTTTACAACTGAATAAATAACTCCTTGAGCAATAATTTATTTCCATGCTGTTAATTAGAAGCATAATTAATTTTTGGAGATTATAAATAATGGTGCGCAAAATGTCATTCCCAGCAGATCAAACAGAAATAATATAAACATTCTTAAAAAAAAAAAAAAAGAGTAGCTTGCAATGAAACTAATGAAACTTGTACTAATGAAAACTATAAATTTGTGTCTGAAGTTAGTAATTTATTGGTAAAATGCAGGGGTTCATTAATCATTCTGTGTTCTCTTATACTTGGCACATATGGAAGGAAAATCTCTATGTTTATCACTGCTTCAAATAAACAGTAGCATAAGTAGATTATTCCCAACAGAAAATTTTTTCCCACACCCTAATCTCAGAGCAATCATTCACTGATCTAAATGAGCAGTTACTTAAACCGCTAAGAAGGGATGCTAATTAGCTAAGGAAAACTAGGCAAGAGTGTTTAATTTAAAGAAAAAAAAAAAACAATCCAACACTTTTCTCCCCCCTGCTCTCTTATTTCTAATGTGTTATTTACTTCTGGCTGGCTTGGATGCTGTCTTCATGACAGTGTCATATATGGGTCTTCAGAGGAGGACTTTGGAAGTTCTTACAAAATTCTTTCCTTCAAAGCTTTGGGTTTGTAGCCTCTGCTCAGCTGTGGTTACACCTCTTATTTCCCAGTGGGCTCAGGTATGTACTGGGCTGAAAATGGGAATGAGTGTGAGTTCACTTTGCTCTCTGCAAGCAGGAAGGGTGCACCTTCGTCTGCCTGGACTCTAAACACTTTAAAACACGTAAATATTTTTGTTTTTCTACAGATGCCTTGTGCCTCCAGGTCCAAACAGCTCCTGACAAGCTATATGCCTTAGAAAGAAATACCTTTTAGCCTTTGATCCTAAACAGAATCTGCAGCATGAGATGCACAAATAACATCAAAACTCTGCTAGGCTTGTCGTTGACGTTGGGTCTCTGCATCCTGGAATATTCCTCTGATGCTCTAGTCATCATTTAGGAGAAGTGGCACTCATGAGACATAAAGAAGGAGGAGTTTGTGGCTCAGCCTCCAGAATCCTTGTTCCCACTGTCTGTCCTGGGAACCTGTCCCTCTTCCACAGCTCCAGCAGTGCTGAGGAGAAGTGTTGGGATTATGGCCACTCTTGGCACAGGATTGGTGTTGATGTGTTATGTATTAATCCTGGGTCAAGCACATCTGGTTGTAAGTCAGATAGCTGCAGGATGGTTTCTTTCAGTAGATTTCTGGCATTTCTGATCACCCACAGATGTAGATTTTTGTGCTTGAGGTGCCCTGGAGATGTGAGTTGTCTTTTCTTTTGCTAACTGTTGTCTTCAGTACTGTGAGCTCTGCTGACAGTCATCATGTGAAGAGGGACAATAAAACACTATTGGGGTAGCACAACATTTCCATAGATTAGAAATTTGAATTTCATTTTTTGGTTCCATTTTACTCATTTTATTCTAACTTCTGACTTGCCAGTATTGAGGGATGTAAGGAAGGATGTTTTGGAAAATGCATGGACATTGTCAATAGGCTGCTAATGGCTGCAGGCAAGCTTTCAGGTTTTAAATTTATGCATTTATTCCATTAAAAATGAAATTATTATACAGAGGGGAGAGGCACTATGTAACAACAGCACTATTACTGAATGGGTGGCACATATTGGATATGGATGAAATTCTGGAACTGTCTTACATCTCATGCCATCTCATTCATTCATCCTTGCTTCTAATTCCAGCAGACAAACAATGTTGTCTGTATAGGCATGACCTCATCTAAGATATAGCTTATTTCCTCTCAATAAATTGTATTCCCTCTACATTCTCTTTTGCAAGCACAAGAATCAAATTCTCTCATACACTATCCTGCAAAAAATCTTTCTCCCTCAATTTTTGCTTTAATTCTTCAAGTAGAATTTTAATGTGTTTAAAGATATTTTCAGGAGGGTTGGCAAAGACAAGTTTTTAGCAGATCTAGGTGTTAGAGATTTTGTTGATATTTCTAGAAGGCTGCAAAACTGTGTGAATGGTAGAAGCAGAGCTAAATGTTGTTGAGCCCAGGCAAATATACATTGACTATATTCCTGCTTACAGAGATTAAAAATCAAGCCCATGTAGAGTGTGTAGATTGGTCTTTGTTTAGCCTGTGAGCTGTGATTCACCAGTTTGGCATTCTGTTGAGTAGCCAGGCATCATTGTCGACCTTTGATGTATTCTCCATTAAAATGCATGTGCTGTACTTCTGGAGGATTGATGAGAGGTGGAAAAATTGAAGATGTAGTAGAAAGAAAACAGAGTAAGAAAGAATTCTCATAGGCTACATAGAAACAATTCATGTCAACATGTGAATAAATACTTCATGTACCTATGGCTGTACAAAAACCACTGAAAGACTTCAGTGCTCTGCTGCATTTTGTCTACAAAATTAGTACCATAGAAAATAGTTCTAAACAAGAACAAGACACATTCTGAACTAATGCTTTTGTGTTCAAAGCAATTGGACATCTGCAATAATAGGTTCCGTTCTTAACTCTGCCACAGGCTCATTTTAAGACTTAAAAAAAAGTTGCAAAACAATGCCTATGTTTCTCCTTCTCTATTGGTAAGAAAAATATGAATCTGAATAGAAAGTTGTTAATTATAATTTCTGAAATACTTTGAGGCCCTCAGAGAAGAGTAATAAAGACATGAAAAGAAGTATTATTTTATATGGATTTTACAATTGGGCCTAAATTCTCTGACACAAAGGATAAATTGGTTTATGACAGATACCTTCACCCGTTTAGTATAACTGCTGTGAAAACTAGAAAAATAAAAAGAGCTTGAATTTGAGAAAGCATGCTAACAATTCGTAGTTTTGCATAAGTATTATTTAAATTCTGACCTCCAGATGAGATCTTCCATTGGATAGATGCATAGTTTTATATAGTAATATACAGAAATAATAGAGAGGGGGAAGATTCAGAACTATGTGTCTGAAGGCATGAAAGACTCTCAAAGTCTTTCATGTTATCATCTTTGAATAATGCTTTGGTCTTTTGTTCCTCTTATGATAGATGATACTTTAGTGTTGCAATGACAGAGAAACTCCTTCTCTAAGCTGAAAGGGGAAAACATTAACAGAGATTAAATATATGCTCACTTACAAAATCTCTTCATAAAGCTAATTGCTACCAATAATTTTATTTTTCTGTATTTAATGATGTATTACTCATGTGTAACTGCTTTCCCTCACATCATAGTTAAATGTAATGAGATGTTTCTATGGTAGAAAATGTTACATTTCTTCTTTGGGTAAAAGAAGTAGGTTTCCAAAAATATTGCAAAATAACACTATGTTGAGGTTTTTAATTAAAATTCTAGATAGTGGCTTCTTGGAGAGATTTATGTATCATCTCAGATTGTCTTTATTCCGAATGCTGTTATTCTACTATTCTCTGCCTGATTCCACAATTTTTATTTTGACCTGTTTCAGAAGCCTTAGTAAATCCAAACTCTTATACAAGTTAAAATTTACAGACTCTGACCTTTAGAAAGCAAGCAAGGAAGAAAGAACCCATGTGAAAATACTGTTCTCTCCCTCCAGCATCACCTTTTCTATATGAAACAGAGATGCAAACTTTGAGTTTTGAGTTTTTTTTTTCTTTTTCTTTTTTAAGTTACAGGAATGGGATGGGGTAATTACTGGGTAATTGATATGCTGTACTGCAGAGCTCCTGGGCTCACACAGCTGCTCAGAGAAGCAGGATAGTCCCTTTTCATTGTACTATTTGGTATAATCACAAGGCTGCCACAGCATCAGCTGGTCATTTTGGCAGGGTTTGGTGGTATTCTAGACCAAAAAGCACATGCAAATAAAAATGGATCTCTTTTGGATGTGCACTTCACCAGAGAGCTCCTGGAAGACATCTCATTTTATAACACAAGGCCTCTCTAACTAGGCTATGAAATTATCATATAATTAAAGCCTTTCTTTGTTAATTATTAGGTCATTAAATGTGTTCTGCCTCCTGCAAACCTAAGGAATAGGCCATGGGAAGCTCTATGGGAGATAACTTGGAGAAGCCCAGAAGTCCTTTAGTAGTTGTACTGTGCATGTCCTCTCCTATGCAAACACTCTGGGGCCACATTTTATTAAACAGCATTGGGGAATATTCTGAATTTGATTTTTAACTGGGGTAACCTCTGAGGCTTCCCCACTCTTGCAGTAACACTTCTATCATGTTTGTTCAAATATGAGCTGTTAATGCTATTTTTAATGTTTTTGCAGACTTTCTGCTACTCTTGTCAGATATTTTTGAGTTCTATAGGGTTTTTCCAGTCTAGTCAAGAGCTTCTGAAATGCATGCTATAGGATGGAATGAGGGAAAGGGTACTGCTAAGTGCTGTCACCTGTTGTGAGTGGGTTGTGTGCCCTAATCTTACAGGACCAGAAAATCAAAGTCTTTAGAAATAGGGAACTCAGCTTCAGCCTGTTCCCTAGTGGCAAACTGGAATGTTCCTGTTTGTGGTTGTCACCTTTTGACCATAATGCCTAAAAATTAGAGAGAAATAGAAGAGAAGGGGGTTTAACAGGCTCGTGTTGGAGAAATGCTGTACAAGAATGATGAGCTTGTTTGATTTGTATGTAATGAGCACCAGGTGCCACACCATATGTGTAAGCTGTGTTACTCACCATACCCAGTTTCAGGAAATTTGTTGTGTCTGGCCTCTTGTTTTCCTGACTCAGTTTATACTAAACTTCAGATGGGTGACAAAACAACCTAATGATTTCAGATTCACTCCTTACCACTGCCCAGGGGATGATAATATAGGTATACAGGTAATGATGCATTTAAGTAAAATATCTCGTGCTTGTAGAGCTCTTTAAATCTCCAGATGTATATTTTGTTTGGTTTAAAGGCATTGTATGAATGATACAATCTACTGTTTGTATAGAAAATTATGTTTATGGAAATGCCTGTATTTTATATATTTTAGAATATCTAATATCTTACTTGGCATCTAAATGCAGAACAACTTCATTTTTACTGAGATGACGTGGTCGTGAATAGGAGCTATCAAGCACTGGAACAGATAATGACCTATATGTGAGAGTTGCCTTTAGATATACAGCCATGTTTACAGAGATTATGGGAAGGCTTCATGCGCTTCAGTGCAATTTACTAAATACAATGTGGGATGAAATTGCTGTTGTTGGAGCACAGGACAGCTTTAGAAATGAGTAGCTTGGGGGAGGAAAGCCTTATGTATTCACCTGAAACAGAAAGCATTAGTAAATTTAGATGACTGTTCTCTTGAAATAATTTGCAAAATTGCAATACTTTTGACAGTGAATTCTAGTTAATTGCTTTACAATAAGAGAGCACTTGTTTTTCCAGGAACAGCTCCCATATGAGCCTTCCCTAATAAAGTCTGACTGATTTCTATCCAATTTCTTCGTGTGTTCTGTCATGTCATCAACTTCATTTCTCTCATCACATCTTCTCCATGGCAGTACCTCAGAGTCTTTTCTATGTTTCAGCCCTGTTTTCTGATGAAGTTGTTTAACTTAGTGTTTTGTAATTGCTCCCCAAGAACTCGCAAGCTCTTGTGTATAGGGGACAAAGACAGCACATATCCCTGCTAGTCCAGAGTGAGCCTGTCCTTAGCATGAGCAGCCATGAGTTGTACAGGGGCAAAGTCCTCTGAGCATCTCCGTAATGGGGACAGAATTTGGCTCTGGCTTTTTTGAAATATTTAGCAACATTCTCTCTGATAATACTGCCTGTATGTTGAGGGTAACTGGCCAGTAGAATCAAAGGAACAGACAGAGGCACAAGCACAAAAGAGTCATTTCTTTAGAAAAGCAGGCTAAAAATAATTTGGCCTTTAGATATCTGCAATATGTTACAAATGCATAGTATGTTGCCACACAATTCTTATTCCTCTCTTCTATCCCCAGTAAAGTCTGTGTGTGTATACACACATTTATTTATTTATTAAACATGGTGAAGTATTCGAGGGTCTCTCTGTAATGTTATCCAAAGCATCCGTGCATGCCGAATTTAAAATAAAATGAATGGAACTTAACTGTGAAAAGCCTGCAATTAATTTATAAAATATCTGCTGAAATGGAAGAATACATCTTCCAGGGGAAGTTGTGAACACTTAATGGAGAGAGCTAATAGGATTGGCCCAGCATAGTTGCAACTAATAGTGTGCAGTGGGATTTTCAAAAGCACTAAGGGAAAAAAATACTTTAATAGAGCTCCCATACTTAATCTTCTCATTGTTGCTAAGCTTCCATGATATGAACATTCTAACTCATGCTAGGAAATCTTTGCCTTGCTAGACTTGTGTTTTCAGACTGTGAAACTGGAAATTCAGTTTTGTAAAGCACTGATGTTTGCCGTGACCTTCCATACGTTGTAGTGTTCTGTAAATCACCGTAAGCCTAACTTAGGTAGACATACAGATATCTGAATACCAAACAGAGTAATTCTTCATTGCATTGACCAATTAATGAAGCCTTTTAGGAAAGCTATTTATGGAGCCTTAACGTAGTAAGTGGTATAATTTGGCTGCCCAGGAAAAGCAGAGTTTTGTGGCATTTCTGCAAGGGGCAGAGTGGGCCTGTGTAGATGTGCCCAGGTCAGTCTCCACAGAGCCTGTGTGGCTGGGAAAGAAGCAGGGTCCAGGGCTTACGCAAGTGTTCTATTTCATGACAATTTAGCTGGTTTCCATGGAGATAATTATGTTGTCACAAACTAAGGGTAAAGATTTCAAGTGCAAGATAAATAGGAGGAGCACATGGACTTCCAAGCAATAAAGATGTCCTTCTTTTGCTCTGTTGCAACAAAAGGCAACTATAATCACAGCAGTGAAAGAGTGAGCTGTCTTTGCGATAAACATTGTTAGCATTCAGTATATCAACACCCTGTATTTCATACTATGCCTCTCAATACCTTTTTCTTTATGATCATGCTTTCAGTGGATAATAGTTTTCACCAGTTACACTAGAGTGGGGCCAACCCTTTAGCTGGAATAAATCAGCCCAGCTGGACTGCAGTCAATGAAACTGTGCTAAATTAAAGCTGAATTAAGCTGTGCTGAATTAAACCATTTGGGAATTTGACTTAACATTGTTCACCTACCCTGCCAAGTGATCAGGTCAATAATATAAACAACAGAAGAGAGATATCTGATGGATTTTTTTTTGTGTAAGTAGTTATTCCCTTCGACCTCTAAGTTATTCAAGACAATAGTTTGGTCAAGCTTTGGTCCTACCAGTGGCCAAACCAATTCTTTGTTGTAAGGGTGTTGTGTATTCCTGTGTTTTAATCACTGTTCTGGTTAATTAGTAAAGTAGCACTTGGATTTCTTTTTCTTTATTCCTTTCCCTCCCCCCCCTCCCCTTTCCAGCAATAGGCTTATATAAGTTAATGACAAATGCTTGTTAGAGAGTTGGATCTCATATTTCCCAAGACTATTTACAGTGCTGGTCTGTGAAACTCTTGAAATTGCTCTCAATTTTTAAACTGTTGACAGTACTGGAAAAGAGTCTGAATAAAGCCTGAGTGGAGACAGTTATATATACTAGAAAATAAACTGCAGGTGAGTCAAAGAGTGTTTGTCATCTGTAGAGCCTCATCCATATGGTACAGATTTGTTAGCTATTGGTCGTGCTGTTAACTTGTTGGCCTTGTAAATCACATCTAGCATCAAAATAACAAGGAATTTCCCCTTTGAGTGGGCAATATGCTCAGTTTTTTTAAATTTAGAAGCCACTCAACACCATTACATGCAAATTACTTGATACGTGTTGTTGATTGTGGTTCTAAATGTTAACAGTACAATTGAGTTGCCTGAGCACAGGCCCCTGTGTCACCCTGCTGTCAGAGCTGATCCTGGCTTTAGGAAGACCTTCTTATGCTGGGAGTGCAGAAAAGATAGCAGAGGAGATTGTAATGTAAAGACACTCAGCGGGGTGACTATTTGTACTCAGTGAGTGATCCATATTGTACTCACATAATTCATATTTTCGATATAATGCTTATTTATGCATTAAATATATTAGTTATAAGTAAATATTAGGTGGTAAGGAGAGCTATATGCATTACATAGGTAGCAGACTGTACACTTGGACTATAAATACAAGTTGAAACTCTATCTTTTATTTATTAATTCAATGGCAGTGCCTCAGTTGTGTTCTTTGTTTGGCACTGACAAAAGCTTTTGTAACTTTACACTGAATCTGAGAGTTCTAGCTTTCTTTCTGTGGTTTCATGTTACTTGAGTGAGAAAGAAGCCCTGGACAGTGCTGCCCTCGAGCTGGGGCTCTCTGTGGGAGCCTGGCTGTGGGGGCTGCCCCATTCCCCAGAGGTGCTGGGAGCCCGGGCAGTGAGAGCTGTGTCCACGTTGTCTTTCTCCTCCAGAGCAAAAGTCCCCCCCCATTCATGTTATTCTCTCACTCTGCCACCTGCTTTTAATCTGTGAGTGAGGCTTATTGCTCTTGTGGATCTCATCTGCTTATTTTGTCTTATTATTTGCTAAAGTATATGGTAATTAGAGTGAGAGAATGGAGACATAACAATAAGCAGAAAATTCCTTCACGTTCCTTTTTTTCACTCAGTTGTTTCCTTATATCCTCTTTTCACTATGTAGGTCTCCTCCTTTTTTTTTACAGTTTTTTTTCTTCAATATTGTGTCTTGATATTAGCCTTTGAGCCAGAATGCTGTATTTTCCATCCTACAGGGATTTTATTTTTTTTTTTTTCCACAAAAGAATACATATTTAAGAAGCTTTTCAGTTTTCTTTACAAACTAGAGTAAAACAGTGACTCAGAATGAAGCACTAAGCTCTCCGAATTATACTTTTCAACCAGTACAGCAGTGAAATGTCCTACAGTTTAAAGCAGTTCAGTTTTTCTGTCCATAACTTAGTTATGCTGTAAAAACGAACTTGGGAATTATTCAAAACCATAACAACTGAGTGATTTTTAAAATTGCATGTTTCTGAAATGATTGGGGTTTTTACTGTTGTGAGATTTTAATATATGTATTTCCAAAATGACCAACTAATCTGTGGTGGGGGTTATTGAAACCTGGTGCTGCAGGCACTGAACGTTGAGGAAACACACAGTGTGTATCTCGTCCTTCTGAATTTCCAGTGGGGTTTCCACAACTTGCCACACGAGAAAAGAACAAAGGTCTCAGCTGCATTTCTTTGTGTCTGAATTTGAGCTTGTAAATCAGGCATATCCCAGAGAGCCACTTGCTCATGTTAGGGTTACACCCATTGCTGGGATGGCAGCCCTGATGGGGCAGGTTCAAGGCATTGTTGATATGATGAAGCACCAGAATATGAAGAGCAGATGCACTCATTCTCTGCTTGCAGAATGTGTGATTGTATCACAGAGTGGCACAACTCAAGGGTAGCCAGTAAAGCCTTGCTAAAGAAAAAGGAAAGACCCTGTTATTTGCATGGAGGTCCATTAGCAGGGCTGAGGGAAACCTGTGGTACACCAGCTCTTGCTCAGGCTTTGCATTTCAGACCATTACTTTTAATATATATATTCTACAAGGAGTACATAAAACAGAAATTGTGTGCAAAATCTGTATATCCTAAAATAAAAAGTATTTCTCAGATTTTAAGAATGAGATTTTTTACTCACATGTACTACAAAAGACAAGAGGGCAGGACGTACTGAGCATCAGTAGGAGGATGGTGCATCTCTGCACCATCTCTAAAGTAAAAGCAAAAGCAATTTCAGAAGCTGTAGTCTGTTCTTTAAAAGGCACAAAAGACAGATTTGATCATTCACTTCTATGCCTTAGTGACTCTCTGGCATTTAAAGATGTTGTTTCTCAACAGATTTGATGCTAATACTATAACATCAGGTAAATTCTTTGAGGGTGGTCGCTGTTTTGTCTGCTACAGTTAGATAGGGTTATCTATCAGACCTTCAAGTTATTTAATCCTATTGAACAACACTGTGAGATGTAATAATTGATTTATACAATGATCTCTGGCTTGCATTTATACTGTCGACCAAAGGACTCCTGGGTCCTAACACTTGTATTGAGAGAATTTCAAAAGGCTCATGGGGGACAGCAATAACTCAGATGATATCAAAAGGCGATTTCAGTGCCTCGGAGTCTGGGATAGTTTGCAAAGTGCTCCAGTGTCCTCAGAGGTCAAATTAACCACAACGTGTTGTATAGCTGCTGTTAGTTTGGTTGCAAATCAAATGCCCTTCCTTTGGTAGTACTTCAGAATGGAACATTTTGTGAAAATGTTCATCGAAGCTTTCCAGGAAAGACAATGACTTAAAAAATAAATCTTTGTGATAGAGTTTAACCTTTCATGTCAAGAATGTATTAATGGCAGTTTTTCCCTTTAGAAACTTATTATGGAAAGACAGGCTTAGAAGCTGTTCTCTGCTTTTGCCACAGCTATTTTATTCATCAATAAAATTTAAAATTCCATGTACTATGGTAAGTTTGCAATGGGACTGTGGAGGAGAGGAGCAACTATAATATCATACTTGAGTCATTAGGATTATATTTTCCCTTGTCCATTATTTTTCTTACAAGAGGAAACTGTCAAACTGAGAATAAGTAGGCAGCAATGTCAAAGCTTGTCATTCTTACCGGCTCTAGCAGAGGTAGGCTTTGAGCTCCTGGTGGTGTTTTCTCCCTGCCTTCACCATCCACGCTGCTTTTACTGGAGACAAAAGTGCACTTTTTTCCTTTTTTAATTTTGGATGCTGAGAAATTGTGCCAGGTTGAGCTGGCAAAGAACTAAGTGCCACAGCAGGGAGGAAGATTCATAAATGATGAAGACACAATCTCTTAAACTCCCTAGCTCACAGGTGTTTTGTTATTAATGAAGCTGAAAAAGATGCTCCAAATTATGTCTCCTCCTTGTCATGAGAGCTCTGGCAGCTCTTTGTGACTGAAAGATCCTGCTCTTGCAGGTGTGTGGGATAAACTTGCAAGCCAGAATGGGGAAACAAGAGAGAAAAAGAAAAACATTCACATACCCAAGAGATCCTAGAGATGGGAGGGAAATTAAAAAATCCTCAGTCAGTGCATAATGAAATGTATTCTGTCAATATATGGGAAAAGAGGTAACTACAAACTTCATCTCCATGCATCTTATTTATCCCTCCAGCCCACATACACCTGGCAGCAAGAAGATTCATCATCTGGTCTGTAACCCTACACTGACATCCTTTCTAAATCCCTAAGCAGAGCAACCTAAAGGCTAAAAAGGATTTTTAGAGTTTTGCAAGCTCTTTTCCAAAAACCAACAGTGATGACATCAAAGCCTTGGAACAAAAGCACAAGGTTTCTTTTTTCAGTTTTTTCATCTTTTGCCCCCGATGTGTTAAGATCTGACTTATGGAAAATAATAATAATATACTGGGGTTTATTGCCTTGTTATGGAAGAATGAAGTTCATTTTTGCTTTTTATTGGCACCATCTGTTTCTTTTCTGGCAAGACACCCTCAAATGGTAGGATCCTACATATAAATGGCTGGTCCTGAGGTATGCAGGCTGTACTGATCATTAGATGTTCAAGAATTCTGTCTTCCCATTTTATTTTTTTGCATAGCCTGACCAAAAAAGCAAAAAACCCAAACCAACTCAACCAACCAAACAAAAATAAAAAGCTCTCCTTTGCCCCAAAAGCCACAAGATACATATTCTATTGAGAGGTTTAGCAAAATGTTATTTGTTGGACAAAATGAAAAATTTAAATAGGGTGTTTGGGAAGAGTATCACCAGATTTGTCCCATATTCACCTTTCTAAATCACTGGAAATGCTGATGAGCAATGCCCTCCCCTCTTCCACCCTGGAATGTGGTGCACAGCTGGATGGTCACTGCACAGGTCAGTGGCACAGGAGGATGTGCTCTAGTTCGGAGGCTAATTAAAATTTTGTCACTGACTTCATTTCCAGACACCACCTTACTCTTAAATGCTTATTTTGACCATGCAGATTGAGTTGTTATCTGCCTACTGATTGCTGGGAGTATAAAGAATGAAATTTGGCAAGCTGTATCCCACTTAATGTTATGTACTAAATCAATATCAGGTATTGATATAGCACAGGAATACAGCCTCACTTAAATATTTATTGCAGTCAAATAAAGACAATTTCAAAATACCACTATTTCCTAAAAGCTTTTGTAGAAATTCTGTATTTGAGGAGGTTTGGGGCATTTAGTTTGACGTCAAAGCTGAGCCTTAAGTGATCCTCCATGATTCAAGTTCTAAAATTAGAAGCAGATGGAAAATAAAGGTAATAGGAGTTTATTCTCAGAAAATTTGGTATATACGATTATACTGTAAAGAGTATTCACAGTATTTTCTTTGGTTTGTGAATCAGTGTCATGTGTCAACAATTCCTGGTAATCAGACACCTAATGCACAGCTTAGGCTGAGCAGAGCTACACTTGAGCATAAAAGAACACTGAGCCATGTATGCTTATTCTGAACAGCTGAGGAGTTTACTTAGTCCTCATGTAATGATTGATTTATTTTTTGGCTGGTTAGAGGTAGAAAACAGTATTGTTTTAATAAATCCCTACTAGACTGGTTTGTGGGTTTCTATGAAATCTGCCAGTGGTGACAGTTTGTGCAGTACACGTGCTTACCAGGTTTTCAGTAAACAGGGTCCAAATATTGTGCAAATGCTCCATTTCATGAGAACTAGTTTCTATGGAGACAATTATGTTGTCACAAACTGACTGTTGTGATTTCAAGTGTGAGATAAATAAGAAGAGCATGGGAACTTCTAATCAGCTAAAATGATCTATTTTTGCTTTGTATTGACAAAAAAGCAAGAGCAGCCCACAGGAATGAAATTAAACTCAATTTTTTCTTTAATGCTGGCAGAGAGTAACATTTTAATATTCTGAATTCATCCTGTGACTGTGTACAACTGTCTCCTCGTATTACTTCTCATGGTTCTTCTGCTAAAAATTAGCGTCACTTTTTAAACTGCTTATCCAGTGGTAGTGGAAAACAAAACGAGTAAAGCACCTATCAGGACTGATATTTCTTCAAGGACCATGTGGCACATCAAATGACAGATGTGTGCACATTCCCCATCTAATGCTTCACTTGTTTGATGTAGCTGGTTAGAACTATTTACTGGAATTTTAAATCTCTCTTACTTATGCATTAGAAAATGAAATATAGCCTGTAAGCTGGATTACATACTTAGCTCTTACAGATGCTTGCTGTTCACCCAGTGTATGTTTTACAACTAAGAGAGGAGAAAAAGTGAAGATTTGGTAATCACTGCTGTAGTTCCAAACAGCTTTCCCTTACAGTGAGCAGCACTTTGTTCTAGGGGAATGGCGAGGGGATTGTAGCCTCAGGGTGTGACACAGCCTACACCTTTATTTCATATAGCCCAGAGTCAGAGGATTCTTTTCTTGTATCATTATTAGAGAGCTGTTGACATGCTAAGGTCTGTCTTGTCAAAGATGTGTGAAGGGGTCGTTCACCCCAGGCTGGGAGATGTCTCCCCGCTCTTTAAGTACAGCCTGTGCAGTTTGGGGATGCTGTTCAAGGAACATACACTGAGCATGAATAAGATATGAGTGTGGTAATTAGAGAACTATTTCTATTTTGAGTAACGAAATACGGAAGAGGGAAATATACATAGGGGACAAATTTTATAGATTTGCTATAGATCAGCATATACCTACGTGTGAGTGTGCATGTTAACAGATATTCACATAGTTTGCAGCCTACTTTGCAGTGTAAATATGAATCTATAGTAAGTTTAGAATATTTTCTCTTTCGGTACAGACATGTACATTATATATTTATATCGAGGCTCCTTCTTTCTCTTTTATTTTGTAATTCAGTAGCACTGTCTTGGCAACACAAATGGCTGGTTTTCTTTGTTCAGCGTTGACAAGAGCTTTTCCAACTTAAAAAATCTGACACAGTTCCAGCTTTTCTTTTTATTTTTCCTTTTTTTTTTCTTCTTTTTTTTTCCCTTTTCTTTCTTTTTTTTTTTTCCTTCCAGGGTTTCATGTTACTTGAATGAGAAGGATATATACTGGTTGAACCTTCTGTGTTCAGCTGTTAAACTGACAGCTTTTTCTTCTGCCATGAGAAGGCTTTCAGTAATTTGGATGTGGTGCCTTTTTCCTGTCACTGCCAAGAACAATGCTTCTGTTCAGGCTGACATCAGAGGTATAGAATTGCTCTGTGTTTGACCTCTGATAGCTGTGCATAATAGATCTGTGCATCACAAATCCTCCACAAATAGTCTATTTGGGTGCATAGCTCAAGTCAAAACAGCAGTATATATTACAAGGATGTGTAAGTCAGAGGGAGAGAGTTTAGGGGGGAAAAAGTCATTGCTAGACTTGCCATTCTGTATCAATGTTTACAAAGGAGCTATCTTCCTTATGCAAATGGGATATCCCCCATCCGTGCTCCTGCCTCAGATCTGCTTCGTCCTTTGCACAATAGCATCCAGCAGACAGGTTTCCCAGAAGTTTAGTTTAATTCACTTATGGATGCAAGAAGCATTTGTAAGCAATTTAGGTTACACTTTCCATTACTGTTGGCTGGAATTGAAGTCTGAAGTTTTGGTAAGGTTTTCTGAGTGACTAAACAAGGCAAGGTGGCACTTGCTAGTAGGCTGCAAGAATAAATGAAAATTGTTTGGAAATGGGGGAAAGGCTGGTTTGATTTACATGATAGAGCGTTTTGAGTGTTTTTTTAAAATAAATCCCTTTCGGTAAAGGTGTATTCTTCAGACTCCTCCTAGAATCAGTAATTCTCTAATTAGAATTTTATGGGTGTTGTATTTTTAAAATCACAATAGAGTGAAGAAGCCTTTCTAATATACTGAAATATCATAGTGTCTATAGATATTGTGATTATGAGTAGTGTTTCTTATATGCCTGACAGATTAAAGTTCCCTGAAGTCTATGGTTTTGATGTACCTTTTTCACTGCTCTGAAATAAACAGGCAAGTCAGAAAAAAAAAAAAAGGAAATCACACATCTCTTCCTTTACATGTGGAGAATGAGGTGCCAGGTGGATTGTTTAAGCTGCTAAGGTCACTAAAAAGTCTAGCAAGAGAGCTGCTGTATCCCTGAGCAGTATCCAAAGCATAAGTCAAAGCGGTTTCTGGTTTCGATTTATTCCTTCAAGAAGTACAAGAATTTGAAACTGAAATTGCTCTGGAAAACCTGTTTTGATGTGTCTCTACAGAAATAAATGCTCAGTGTGCAATGAGCTTATTCAGCCTGTGCTGAGACCTGGTGCCAGTGTGGTACAAGCTGGGTGTGCTTGGCCAGGCTGAAACCTGGGCAATACAGAGCAACTTTGTACAAATATCGAGGAATGCCTGTGGCTACACCACCTGTAAGGTGGCAGCAGGTGTTACATGGAGGTTGCCTCACTCCATCCCAGTTATAACTAAAGAAAAGAAAGCAAGATCTCTCTTAAGGGGAATACCAGAATGCTTATGTCAAGGCATCCTTCAAAAGAAAGCTTTTTATTATTTCTGCTTAAATAGCTGGTGCATGTTCTTTTTTATCTCCAATTTTAAAACCAAATTCTTCTTAGTATTAGCCCCCACTATTGGCCATGGCATAAATTGCTTCACATTGCAGCTTTGCACAATTATGCTGTGTACTTTACAAGGTTTTACTTAGTCTGTGTTTTTTTCTGACTCTATACATGTACAGTGTGATTGTTCATTGGATTATATATTTCTAAATGTAATCACTCATAGAAATGGAAGATTAATATTTATTAAAACTGCTTTTCATTTTCCAGAAGACCTTCAAATACCTTTAAAACATAAAAAGTGGTATCTTTATTAGTTTTCTATAGAAAATTGAAAATAATTGAGATGAAAAGCATATATAGGAGTAAGTAAAACATCATTGTTGCAATTGGAACGAACTCTTAATACAAATCTACTTAGTGGGTGAAAAACATATTTAATGTCTATTAAAGAAAAATTGCAAACTAAAATTATATGCACTATGTCTTGGTCATATCTCTTGGTAAGTATAGGAAGCAATAAACTGAAGATTTCCCACAGCTGGGAAATGCCTGACTAACCTGTCTAATACTATGAGAATTTAATTTAACCTATTATTGTTCCTGCCATTTACAGAAACTAGTGCCCTCACTGACAAAAGCTGGTTTATTGCTATAATAAAATAAAGAAACACTCTATTTTTTTTTTTTTTTAATGAAATGCACTTTTTTTTCCTGGTAAAACAGAAAGGTAAAAGAAAGTTCACATCTACATTTGAACACTTGGCAGCTTAAGTATAACATTTTTTCATGTTTCATACTCCGATTTTATTTGACATATAGGATTTGTAACAATTTCTTAGTTGTTTACTGAATGTTTTAAAAATTTCACAAACTGACAATCAGTTTGGAACATTTTATGCTAATGGTAAGAAATGGTCAGAGTCGCTACTGTGGCTCATGTCTCAGGCATATGGCATGAATCCTGTTTGACTGGTTTGCAGAAATCAAGCATCAGGTGTGTAACACTAAGTTTCAAAACTTTTCAAAATTTTTGGCAAACAGTTTACAAATAGTGGTTTCCATCTTAAATAACTTAAGTATTTTCTGTTAGTTATCCATCCATGAAGGAAAGATTGGTACATAGGCACTGTAGCAATTTATCCTGTACTTATCAATACCTCATGCTGGAGTTTTTAACTAAATGGTAAATGGTGTAATGTAGAACTGTTCTGCTGAGGTTTGGACTTGTTCCATATATCCAGAGCTGGGGACAGAGGGAGTTCAGAAAGGAGCTGAGAGAAATGTCCTCCTCATTTCCTAAGCACTTGCTATAATTTTGTTTTCTACTCTATACATACTTCATCTGGTTGACTGTAAAGGTATTTATTAATTCCTGGAGATCTCTGAAAGCCTTTGCAACTGCTGAACTTTGGAAAATACAATATTGTGACTCTCTTTTTTTTTTTTCTCTCCTTCTGCTAAAATAACCACCTCCTCAGGAGACACATATTGGAGTCCTGTTTTTAATGTAGCTTCTGGTACAGATCAAGACAGATTATTGGACTGCATTCACATTGGAACTATTAAAGAATGATCTGTATTCCTCAGAGCTGTGTAAGATCACTGTACATGACCGTCAAACATGGCATTTTAGAAACTATTGTAAAACAGGAAACTATTAGAAATCACAGTCTGTACACAGCTAGAGTTTGCCAATTTAATTTGATTTACATGCTCGCAGTTTGGATGATAGCTAATTAAGGAATGGTGCTTGGTTTGACTGTGAATTGCTGCAGTATCAGTGTGTGGGAAGCCAATGTGAACCAGTTGCCATCTCCACACATTGAACTTGGCCACATCAGACCATGCCAGGAGTCCCTGACCTGTCTCTGTTTTCCTTGAAGTCACATTGCTGGGTCTCAATGGTTATCAATAAGCATATCTTAAGTCTACAATATGACAACTAGAACTTTGTCTGGGCCTTGCCTCGAAACACTGCAAAATATTGGTTATCAAAGAGAATTGTTAAAGAACAGCAATCATGAAAAAGGCATTTATAATGCCACAAGCAAATTTATGATCACACTTGCCCCAGTGCTGCTCAGGTCAAAACTGAGCACTAAGCACACTGCAGACAAAAGCACATGAAGTATGGCAGGGCAGGTATTTGAAGCTTTTCCTTCCCACCATCCTGTTTTATTCTCTGCAAACTAATAAAAGATAAAATCAGACAAGCTGTATAAAAATAATCCTCCCTATTGTAACCATGGCTCCTGCAGCATGGAAGAAAAGGTAGGTAACAGAAATACTGAATAGCTTTGTAAAGAAAAGTTAGTCAAGGGCTACTGTGGGAAGTAGTATGGCAATGCTCCTTCTTTCCATGACCATCTCACACCAAGAGCTATGCAAAGAGAAAACTGTAGTGCAGATTTTTGGGAAAAGAGATATCAATGGACATCTGTTGATCTGTGGATCTCCCAACAAGATAGATTTACTCAGTGACTATATCTGATAAACATGAACAAATCAATGATTGACACTTTACTCATTCACATGTATTTATTAAAAGAAAATTATTTAACTTCTAATATTTTTCTGATGATCTTTAGGAAAGAAAATAATTATTTTCAGTGTTTTCAGAGATATCTGATAGAAAGAACCCTCATCTTCATAAGGGATTGGAACATTGCTGGTCCTTTTGCCTTGAGAACTATTGATTATTACATTGTATTAAAGATATGCTAAGATTTAAAGTCCCAAAGGCACTTATGCCTATAAATCCCATTGATTTAATTTGGAATTAAATTTCTACATTAGTTCAGAGGACTAGGTTTTATTGGATTTTTTTTTAATATAATTTCACTAGTCAAATTATCTTTGATTAGAAGACAATGAGCAAGTAACAGCAACAGCCTTTGAGTCTCCTTCTGATGGAGTGAATTCTGTAGCCAACATTAATGCTGTGGAAAAAAATAGTGTGACAGGCAAGATTTTATTTGGGGTTGGTGAGATCCTCAAAAGTTTCGCCATTGCTACACCTATATTTGGGTTTTGCTGCTGCATTTTCCATGGGAACACCCTTCCACAAGGATTTTCCAAGCAGTCCCTGGAGATTAATACAGTAAAAGGATCCACTGTGGATCTGCTCCTTCTTTAGGTAGGAGAATAGGTGTGACATGTTTGGCTGAGGTTGACCTTGTACAGTTTATGTATTTACAGACAGCATGGGTGCTGGTAATTAGAATCAGTTTAAATTTTTTTATAATTTTAAAAATTTTGAGGGATACTTAATTCGACTAACTTTCTTTTCCTTGTGAATCTATTCATTATTTCAGACTGCCAAAGTGTCAGTTTATCTAAAGATTAGAGAGCATTGATAAATCATTGGCTTGTTGAGATTAATACAGCAGAGATGTAGTTCCATGAATATAATTTGGGTTTTATTAACATGCACTTTCGAATGTGAAATAGATTACAGAGTGCAGTAAGAATACTTAACTGCACTACTCCCTGAAAAATCTGTTTGTTGCAAACATACGTATACTTTGTGTGGCTAGTGTGACACTTGTAAGCTCTGTTTAGTCCTAACTGGCCCCAAAATATCCAGGGCGTTGCTCACTCACGTTGTCTGAGTGATGGGGGCTTCATCTATTGCCAACAATCTGCATGACCCTCGTGTCTCTGCAGACTGAGCACTTAGTGACAGCCTTGTGCTGTCTGAACAAGCATTTCACAGAATGGAAGAGAAGGGGAAATAGCTATTGGAGGACAAACGGTGAGAGTGAAAAGTTTTGTAAGAAAAGGAAGAGACCACCAACAAGGCAAATTGTCTTGTAGAACAAAACACTTCCTATAGGAAAAAAAATGTCAGAAAATGTAAAGCTCTTAATACATATTACCAAACGTAAATTCTTTAAAGCATTTCACTTTAGTTGTGAGTTTTGAATCTTTTCTGTAATGTGATAGATAAAAGAAATCTTCTTGACCTCAGTTTCCCCCTCTTCTTTTATCTACTGTTTGGGAAAGGAAAAGTGGTCCTGAGATATGAGTGTTAGGTTAAAGGAGCCCTCCCTAGCAGCAACTGTTTTACTCTAAACATTTCTAATCCCTGATGGAGAAAGCAATAAAGTTCTGTGCTTCAGGTCACGTACCTGAGTACTGGCAGTTCTTTTCAATATCTTAGATTAAATGAACTGTGAAATATTTGTTTTATTAGAAGAGCTTTAGTTTACTTGTGAGTTGTTTTCTAAATCATTTCTGTCCAGAGTAGCTTTGGAAATCAAGTAGTGTGTATTGAACACAGTGTTTAGAAACATTTTTAACAGTCTGATGCACAATGCTTCATTGTTCTGATTGTTAAAACATTCATAGAGGGCCATTCTCCTCTTTGGATTCCTACATAAATCTCAGGGAGACTAATGGGAAATTGTGCACATGCAAGGAGAGCACAGCTCCTCTAGCACTGCTGGTAAAGGTGTACATAAGAGTCAGGATTTCTTGATAAAAGGGGGGCAATGGGAAAAAAGGTTTCTGCTTAAGGGGCTGGAATAGGATTCACATGGCCCACATACACATATGGGTCTGCTCCAAGTCTGTGTATGTCCCCAGCAGGCAAATCAAAAGGGGTGGCCATGGTGGGGTGCAGGTACTGACCCAGTCTGTTCATGATCATCAGCCAGGACCTCCTGCTCTGGATGAGAGCAGGGACAGAGGGCGTCTAGGAAGCTGTTTCAATTTGGACTTGGAGATATTTAAATTTACTTGGAGACAGTAAATCCACTACAGGCAGCATCAGTTTGGATGTTGACTGTCTAAAGAGGTTTACAAGACATTTTATCACTACTAAAGAAAGACAAATCCACAAAGGCATTTATGTGCAGGAACGGAATGAAAATCTTGCTGCCAGAATGTTTTTGCTGCAGTAGAGTTTTGCATTTATGCTTCCACATTTGGAAGCACACTTCACTGTATCTCTGGCATCTGGAAATGCAATAAGCTATCTCTGCTCTTTAGTGAGTTTCTTGGTTTTTTTTCAGATGAGATCCCCCTGAGCAGTATTGCCCTAGAGGAGTTGTACCTAGAGGGAATGAATGCCCAGGCTTTGCCAGGATCTCAGCCATTGTTGAGAAAATCTGTGATGGATGAGCTGTGACCTGGGTCTGTGAATCCCTTATCTGGTGAAGGCCAGCCTTCATGTGTGATGCCCTAACTGGCAGCAGCCCCTTAGCATAGACAACTGGTAGACCCTTCTTCTAAAAAGAATAAATTTTGGAGTAGTGATGAGTACTGGGTTTTTTTGGTTATTAATCTCTAGGCTTGCATATGGGAAACTAGAAGAAGGATTTTAGTGAGGTGCTCAGTTGAGACATGTTATACCTTGCCTTCCACCTTCACCTTCTCTGACTTGTGAGCAGACTTGGAAAAAATATCCAGAATTTAATGGGTCCTAGGTGTAAAAGTGCACTGTGGATTTGAGAAAAGTCTGAAATAACATTTATAGTGCGGCCAATGGTATTAGGGAAGCCTGAAGAGTCTGTATCTGTCCTCTTAATCAAGAAGGATTATATGTCTATCCTTTGTCTATCACTTTCTAAGAACTCCCAGAAGAAGAATACACTAAAATAGTCACCTCTCTTCACCTCCCAGAAAAACTGCAGTAGGCAAAGAAACTGAGCGGGTGGGGATTGGCCAAATAATTGGCATTGTCACAATCCTACTGTGAAGCTTGTGATAAATGGGTTTAAAGAACATGGGCTGTGAAAGAACTAGGATGGAGTGAATGGAAAAATATTCAAAAATATGTTATTCAGATCATTTCATGTATTCATAAATTATTCACCCCCACAGAACTGCAGGTGCCTCAGGATTTTTCCATGTAATGTCAGATCCTCAGCTGGCACAAGCTGGCACTGCTGCATTTGTTTCCATGGAGTGATGCCAGTTTACAAAAATGTGGTCCATGTTCTTATTTTTAATTTTTTTCCTTCTTCTTTTTCTGTTCCTAAACATTCAAATACATGTAACTGTACAGCTGGAGCTATGCTGAATCTGGAAATGAACCTTGGGCCACTATGATTGTGTAAGCTCTTTAAGCTTTACTTTCACTGTTTCCATGATAACATCAGTTTTTTTCTGTATGTGTTGATAGTGTGCTGCTGACAGTACCTGCATGTGCTTTCTCTCTCTCCTGCACCTGTTTGGTGTGTGTATGTTAAATGGTCAAGTTCCATTATAGACCAATCTTCAGCCCTTATCAAGTTAATTTATGGATGAATGTAGTTAGCTTTGTACATATTTTCACAACTGAGAATAAACAGAATTGTTTTTCCTTTTTAAAATCCCATTATAGCAGCTGCACTATAAAGTGTATTTTTCTGCTATTAAATATTTTATCTTGACCACAGCTTGCATATCAGCACACTTGTAGCAGTATGTTGACTGTTATCTTTTGTGTACCAAAGCACTAGATAGTTTGGAATAATTAAATAACATTGCTTCTCTATTATCCTTGGAGGGCTGATACTCTTTTCTTCTAAGATAAAAGGTAAACATATATTATAACAAATCAAACTGTAGGATGATAAATATTGTTGTAAGCCTGGATAATAATGTAACAAAAATAAGATGAAATCCACGCTTTCCCACTAGTATTCATCTCCTATATTTATTTTTGCTGATAGAACTATGGAAAAAGAAGGCTCTGTGCAGTGCATTTGCAAGGCCATTACACATTCCTGAATGACACAGTCATCACTACTCTGAGCCTTATTTGCTCAAGGTTTTATAAATATAGATTGGTGTAGGGTTTGGGTGGCTGAATATCAAATCTAGGACTGATACATAAGTCATCACCATTTCAGATGGGTTTTTTTGAGGTTTTGTGGCCTTTTCTTTATAAGATTTCCAGGGTGATTTCTGCAGAAATAGTTGTGACCATGTGTTGTTGTCTGTGTACTCCCCACATCTTTGTTAGCATGACTGACAGTTGTAATGTCTGTAGTTCCTTCAGTGAAATGAAGGCATTCCCCAGTACTAATGAAATAAAGAGCCATAGGATCAGAACAGAAGATATGTTTCTTGATATATTTGTATCTAATATATTTTCCATGGCATAGATTTTTTATCCCAAGACCAACATTTCATTGACTTCTGGTCATTAATCAAGTGAACTACTCAGATGAAACCCATTTTTGATTTGAGAAAAGCTTAAACATTAATTTAATAGAACAATGGGAAGAGATATGGATAAGTAATAGTTTTAGATATAAAGGGTGAAGTAGTACTACCAGATGGGAAGTCTTAAGTGAGTAGTTAGGACTGGGATAGAAAAGACTTTATGGAACAGATTTGGGGGGGAAGAATAAATTGGGCATAAGAAAAGGGTGTGATGAGGATCAGAAGGTATCAGAGGATAAAATTATAATTCAATCTGCTAATTTTTACTGCAGAACTTAATGACAATGGTAATTAATAATATATATTGCTACAGCTTAATTAAAGAAGACAAAAGCATAGGAGATTCCACAAATTTAAAAAAAACAAATTTGAAACTTCAATAAAAAATGTTTTTATATGTCCTATATACTATTTTTTCCATTTTATGTTACTAATTTGAAGAATCTGAATAAAAAATGAAAGAATCTTCAGTTACCAAAAGTTCCTTTTCCCTTGATTGTCCTTTTAAGGAAATCGTCACTAGCACAAAAGCTTCTACTCCATTGCTATGACTGGTTACAGATAATTTCAGTAAATTTTCAGTAAAAATGTGACTTAGATCACCTACAGATTGAGCCTAAGTATTTGTCAAAACTCATTTTTCTACAGAGCATAAGAATTAAATTGCTGTTAATTAATTTTATTATATTTTGTTATAATTGGATGTATTCTGCTGTTCTCTAAAAATGCCTTTACCTCTTATTTTGTTTACATATAACTATTAGAATTTGTCCTAGGAAGCATAGAATTTATATAATCATAAAATAAAGAATGCACATACAGATGTGAAGTAAACCAGTAAACATTTTCATCCATGAAATGTTATTGCTTGACCTGATGTTAATTAAGACCAACTGTGAATTGCATAGTAATTATTTGTTATGCTGTTAATGAAAACAAATTAGTAAATTTTTTGTTATGTGTTAAAATAGTGATCTTTATTCATTTTATTGTAAGTCTTTGGATTTTTTAGCACTGTACCAGTCATTTAATTGTAGCAGAGATGAACAATAGTTACTTGTGTTCATTTTGGCAGATATAAACAAGTAAACAGTGCCCAGCACATATTTTCAAGTCATAGGGAAAACTTTATGAAACATTTAGTTGTTCAACAGAGTAGCAATGCTTAGAGGTTGACCTTGAAGTTTTTGAAATGTGAATTGATCCACTGGAACAAGTACAAAGCCAGCTTTGGTGCTAAATGTAAATTGTTAAAAATGGTGCTGCATAACATCTGCCTTGTAGTACGCCTTAATCAGCACTGTGAAAAATGAAAGTTTAACGATCTACCATAGTGGCTTCTAAGTGAAGGATAAACAAAGGATGAAAGAGTTTCCTTGCATGGTTTGTAACTGATGGCATGAAAAATGTCAAGAACCATCTGCCTCAAACTTATCCAAACTGTCATCAAGTATTCTAATCCAGTCAAAGGAGATACAACTAGAACAACCTATGTAACTTGCTGAAGGCTTATCAAAAGAGTTGTAAATAAGGGGGAAAAAAAGAAAAAAAAAAGAAAAAAGGAGGAAAAAAACCCCCCTATCAACTGCATAAGCACAGATTTCTGCCAGCTTGCCTGTGGCTTTGAAATTCAATCCCATTTCTCTAGTCTGACAAACTGTACTAAATGGTAAAATGGATTTTTATTGCTTTCAGCCATTTTCATTCCAGCTGCTATCACTAGGTAAGTACTCAGTTTTCTAATATGAGAATTATATTTTTTTATTTCACTTTTCTCTTTTGTGTGTGTATATTGACTGCAATATGCACAAAAACCCATTTTTGCAGAGCTAGGGTATAAATGGGGACATTTACACATCTGAGCTTAAAAAGCTGCTGCTCTTCTAACTCAGCACACAAAAGAATCCCAAATATAGCTATGTCACTGCAGAGAGCTACATTCAAGTGAACAGACATGTTTTTTTGCATTGGCTTTCACAGCAGATAGTAAAGCATGATTTTCCCAAGAAAAGAAATACACACATTTAATGCTGATCTTCCTTAATTACACCAAGAATTAATCTAATGGCCCCACATTTGCCAGTTTGATTTTCAGTAAGTTATGCAATTTTCAGGAAGTTAGGTCATTCTGTATCTTGAGCATAGATTTAGCTATTTGAGATGTCCCTTGATAGCTGAAGAGAACATGTCTCATTGAAAGTCAGTGCAAAGTCTGGTGCTAAGTCAATGAATTACCTGAAACTCTGTGTCTCATCTACTGGTGCTTGACACTGCACTTGACCAGAGGACATTGTTTTTTATTGCAAGTAGTTCTGCTCCTTGTTCCTAAGGGATTCCAAGGATTGGGAGTTAATTCCCAAGGCTTATTCTTGCACTCTATTCCTTTGGAGTTTCCTTGGTTTTGACTGGTTTCCAAAATGGGGAAATTAAAGGTTTTTTGTTTTTACCAGTGTTGTGAAACTGGGGCTTAATCAGGGCTAAAGCATGTGTGACCCCTCTGTGAAAACTTCCTCTAAAGGCATTTGTTGAGAATTGGAACTTTGAAGGGGTTGGAAAATGACTTAGGTAAGCAAAGGTAATCAGAAGTAAAACAAAACCAAGGGACACAGAAGGAAAAGTGAAAGGGTAATAAATTTCAAATATGCTTTGTATTTTCACTTGTATTTAAGTATAACTTTTTTTTTGTAACATGTAGCATAACATAAAATATCTCAGAGCTGAAAACTATAATTTTTGGACATGGAATGGGAAACATGCAATTTCATCAGGTTCCGGTTAAGGTTCCATATTGGCAGTCTGTATTGATGTATTTAATTTTCACTCAAAATTCAGAAGTCTTAGAATGCATACAAACATCCATATATTGTGTTGTTTGAAGCTGTAATTTTTCCTTTCCTACCAAGCTATGATATCTTCTAATAGCTGTGTAGAGTTTAAGGGTAAAAGAAATCTTTCTATTAAATGTATCCTTACTTTTCATTGGCTTGGGAGTGAATTTATACAATTGATGTTGATACATTTGTCATGGAATATTCTAGTGTACAGGTGGAAACAGATGATACAGTATGACTTTTTTTTTTTTTGTGACAAAATGGTATGCAATGCATTGGAAGATTAGTTATCCGTAGCAGTTATATGAAATGCAAATGTCATAACACAGATTACATTTCCATAAAACCAAAATAACACTTCAATATATGTGATTTAGTTTTACTGTGCACATTTTTATTTAGCAGAACTGACACATTGCTTCATATTTGCATCAATTTTTGCCTTTCACATTGAACAAAAAGGTGGAGAACTATTTCGATGTACAGTAACCATTTCATTTCTGGCAGTCTCTCAAAAGGGATTTTCAGTTTAATAAAAACAACCCCCACTTTTTTATCCCTATTACTAAAAGGAAAAGGGGTAGTCAAAATATTGAATCTTACTGCAATTCCACTAGGGAAATCTGTCCCATCTACAACTGCCCTTTGAGCAGCTTTTACAGGGAGAAAGAACACAGAAGGATATGGTAAAGGGACAGTCTTTTTTTGGCATCATTTATTATTTATTATCCATCTGAATTAATTAGATTTACTAGGTATTTATAAAGATAACCAGCTTCTTGTCCAGTGCTTGGGACTGGCCTACTTTACCTAGAGCAATTCTTAGCTCATATGAGTTTCAAACATGCAGGAAAGAACTGGGAACAGCAGGGTTTGTAGGTAGTAATGCATTTGTTAGAATCTGAACTTCACCCTTTGTATTTTTTAGTCATTTGGCATTTGCTTATTAAAGCAATAGAAGTTAAGCGGGACAACTCATCCTCCTGAGAGCTCTGGGAGTTAACTTGATATTACTTTTTTTTTTTGTTCATTAATTATAATCATCTGCTTACATATTTGGATAATTAATTAATTTAGTTAGGACGGCAACAAAAAGCACTTAACAAAGTTACAAGAAGCTAAGTGGAAGATGACACAGAAGAAGCCCCAGGAATGAGAAAATTCCTAGTTTGGTAGGCAGAGTTCTCACCATGCTGCAAACCTCAAATACTGGTTTTAGGATGTCTCAGCCTGTAAAGCACCATGTGTAGCTGTGAGGATCACTATGTTCTTGAACACATCAAAGATAAACAACCACCAAAAACTATTACTTAATTTCTCTCTACATTCAGTGTAGAGGTATAAATACCATTGGGTTATTAGCACCTGTCTTCAGACATCCCTGGAGGAGGATGTTTCCACTGATGAATGAGGGGAATAACTTCATAGAGCTAAAATGCAGAGAGAAGTCCCATGCTCTGTGTTGTCCCTCAAAGAGCTGGCAGTCATTTCCTGTGTGGGTTGTAGTGTGGGTGGTGGTGTGGAGTTTTTTTCGTTTTCTTGTAAATTTCTACACCTGCATAACTTCATCCTGTTAGTATTCATATCCAGAACACTTGGCATGCACTGGCATTTAAAACTAAATTACTGTTAACGGTCTGTAACACATCAGTAGTAGCATGAAGTGCTACTTTGTGAGATAACAATGGATGCTGTAAATGAAACTTGATTTTTCACAATATCTGACTGTGGCATGAGAAAAGTGGAATCTAAATGATCATGATACAATAAAGCATCTGCAGACTAGCTGAGATGCTAAATTAGCATTTTTTGATAAAGAATAGTGTGGTTCATAGCCTATAAACCATGCTAATAGCTCTATCTTTGGAATTCATAAAGCCTACACAACACATGCAGGTGGTTTCTTATTTTCATATGGGCAGAATTGTTTGAGTCTTGTACCCAGGTATGTATCGTGTGAATTCCTGGCTTTCCCATAAACCTGGTTTCTCGTTTATTATTACTTTCTAATTGTTTCCACTGATTGATAGTATTTATTGTGTTTTGCTATAAACAGCATGTTATTTAAGGAATAATAATAATAAAAAAACCAGCCCTGATTTAATTGCATATTATTGTTGCTGTTATTTTACACAGTTGTTAAACAAAAGTCTCTATGGTTGTTACTATTCTTCTCTTTGTGGCAATTTCACTTCCAGTACTCAAAGATATGACAGTGATGGCAATATGATTACACTGTAGTGAACTACAGGTGTATATTTGTATTTTTCTTCATGGGTTAAGCAATCTAGAGCAATTACAGAAACAAAAATGTTCCAAACAGCAATGTTCAGTTTGCTGACCCCTAAACAGAAGCTTATTGCAAGAACTTATAAATGGCAGGAGAAAAAAACCTCAAAACCTCTGTGCTCTGTTTGCTGCAAGAGACCCTAGAGGTGTGCTGATCGTGCAGTCAGTTCCAGTGACATACATGTGAATTTTAATAAAAGGGACAGCTCTCTCCAACTCAGGTTTGCAGGCAAGCTTTACAAAAACATTGGATGGAAATGTGTAAAGAGCTGGATTCTGGTGCTCAGCACACCTGGAAGTACGTTAATGCACTGTTATGTAAATGGACTTAATGGAGAGAATGGAACATATCCAGCTACAATGCCTGTGGGATAAATCTCCACATCTGAGTACACAGCTCAGCCTGGCTGGCTGAAAACAAAATAAATCCAGGCAGGAACTAAGAGGAAAACCATGACCTGGTTTTCCAAAGTAAGGCCCTGGCATGCTGGCATTCGGGCTGCATGTGCCATGCTGTGCACACCTCTCCCTGAGAGAAAAAGGGGATTTTTAAAAAGTGCTATGATACTGCTCTAATGTTGAGCTGTTCTCTGTTCTTTTGTCATGGGACAGACTCAGAGGTTGCTGGACTCGAGTTGAGAGGGGATGAGTGTGAAGCCATGGGGAGCACCATGAAAAGGAGTTTCTGCCAGCTGGAGGATGCTGCTTGTTCACTGTGGGGAGGCTCTGGCCAGCCTGGGGCAGCCGTGGCAGCATTGGGGACCATGTCCTGTCCATGGTGCCATGGGGGACAGCAGGGGACAAGCACTTCAGCTGGGGAAGAGCCATGGCAAGGGAGAAATAAAGTACGTGAATTAGGGATTTTTAAGTAAATGTCTGTTTCTTTAGTTTTTTATAAAAAAGGATTTCTGGCAGTAGTTGCAGAGGGTAGGAGAGAAAACTATGAATATTGATTTCTCTCCTAAGAGAAAAGGGTCATTTGTTAAATGTAACCTAACATTTGATTGCAGGGGAATAGGTTAATTTCAAAGAGTGATTTTCCACATTTTGTATATTGAACATATTCAAAGAAAGAAGAAAGTGATTGAAGTGATTGACCACATTTCATTACATCTTTCTTCCAGCCCTCAATATACATGCTTAATTGACAAGGACTTGGACAAAAACAAGAAATAAAAGGTTAAAAAGCTTTTTAATTGTGTCATACGCTAGAGCTCAAAAGGTTCAGCTTAGCATGGGTTTGGAAATTGGGTTTATTTTGCAGAGTGGAGAAGAAGTTTTATTATTGTAAGGTGCACCTATCACAACATAACTTTTGTTTCCCATCTATTAGGGCTTGATGGCAACATTTAGTTATTTCATAGAAGGAAATCAGTTATGTGGTTCCATAATTGCATTCATTAATTTGTAGTTAAAAGCAGGTGACTTTTGGATTTATCTCTCTCTACTTCAACTAAACTACAAGTAATTTCTTCAATGTTTCTTCACTTCTGCTGTTCTAATGGAAGTTAACAAGTGGAATTATTGCACCTGGTGGTTATATGGTGGTTAACATAGAAAAGTCTCATCTGCTATTGTGGAGGAAGAAACCTCCTGACCATTTCCAAGGAAAACTGAATTTAATATTTAATCTGTAAGTTTGAGACAACTTGCATTTCTTGTTTTTAAGCACAAACACCAGATTTTCTCTGACTACCAGAAGGTCATAACCATGAATCAATATTTTTCTGAATCACGTTAAAGTTCTTGCACTAGTGCAAACTAGATGTCAATTAGTATGAAGTTAGAAAGGTGACACTTTGTGTGCACCCTTTCTACACTGTTACAACAGGCACTTGAAAGAGAAACACAAATTAAAGTCTCTAAGTTCTTTAATTGGCTAGTGAGTTATAGGAAAAGAATAAAAAACAAGGGGCTGAGATCATCACTAAGCATGTTGTAGGGAGAGGTGGCATTTGATCTAAAAATGTCACATATCACTGTGCACACAAGTCTTTCACTATGAAGTTATACTGCTCCCTGTAATGCTTTTCTTTCTAGGTTGGATTATGCTGAATTTCAATTCAATATGCATAAGAAAAAACTTGGCAGATTTTCTGCCTGCTTTCAGGAAGATTTGTGTGCTTAGTGCTTAATCTATTGGATACTATTCCTTGTTTTGCACTTTTTGTTCTATTTTAGAAAAAAATGGTCTTACCAGTTTACAAGCCTTACTTTCTCCTAAGTCTGTAACCACAATGATTTCCCCCACAGAATCAAGTCTTTGGCTTGCAAAATTGGATGTATTATTCTTACAAGTACATGGCAAATTTTATTCTCAGTAATTGTTCCTTTTTTATTTTTCTGTGTTCATCTAAGTCTGTTATTATCCAGGCTTTAGCTGTGGTTTATAATTTTTTGGTTTGTTGTGTTTTTTTATTTATTTTTTTCCCCTCTTGTGTGGAAATCTTACAGACTGTGTCAGTTCCAAGACTGTGCTTGATTTTTCTCGTCGACTTTGGTCTCTGAAGGAAGAAGATGTAATTCAAAATTTAAAGTAGGTTTTGGTGAGCTGGTTCAAATTAATGGAAGCCCAGAGGGGTGGCCTCCTCTTTTTTCATTGTTTTGCAGAATGCGCAAGATTTTTTTATTTTTTTTTTTTTAATTTATAAAAGCCTAGTTCAATGTCTCCTTTTTTTTTTTTTTTTTTTAATGTTGGGTAAAAAGCATCATCCACTTCCCATTTAGCATGAAGACGTAAAATTCTTAAAATGCTGAAGAAAGCCTATGTATTATAGTACTTCTAGCCAACTAGAAATTTTCTGGAAATTGAGGATTGCTGACTAGAAATGTCAAATTTTAATTCTTATCTGAACAGGGCTGTAGCTACAGACCTTTGGTGGTTCACCCTTTATTGCTATTAGAGGTACCATAATTACTAATGTGCAGAAAGACCATGGCATACTGAAACAGAACCTGATTTTAAAACCAGGTCTGAAATGAATGAAAGAGAGATTATAATCCAACTCAGTGGCTGGATCCTTGATCTGGTTAATATATCACTCATATTTTACCAGCCAGTGACTTGTCTATTGTGTCAAAGAGATTTTTTCCTTTGTCCAAAGCATGTGAGTGTAGAAGTAATGATGACTGAATCGTACGCCTTCAAAGGAAGGCAGAGGGAGGGTGCTCAGGAAATCTTAAAATAGTTCCACATCAAAAGTTTGAATTCTAAAAAAATTGCATCAATTTATACTCTTCCTTGCTCTTCAGATGAGTGACTGATAGTGGGCTGTATTTATCTTCATTGAAAAAAGTGTAAGGGATTTAAGTTGTTTCTGTGCTTTGTAGTGTCAACATATTTATTCAGAACTTATGATAATAAAATCTGATGCTCTCTTATTGCTGGAACAGTGAGGACAAATGAATAGGTGATGCAAGGCTTCACTGCCATATTGGATGGTTTCTGAAGGAGTAATATGTTTTATGGATGTTAATGAATATTTGAAAGGCTGTATCTTTATACTAGCATGTTTCAGATCATGCCTTACAAATAAATTTGTGCAGTACTGAAGGTTTTGTTTGTTTCTTAACAGGGATGTCAGTTTTTCCTCGATGGCATTTAACATTGACTAATATAGAACTCATGTTCTGAATATTCAGTACTTTCAGAGCATAGTAGGCAGGATAACGTGTGTGTATACACACATTAGTAAGACTTGCAAAATGTATTTTATATTGGGGGGGAATTTAAAGATCAGGAAACTTCTGAAGCTTTTGAGTTTTCTGCTTAGTTGTGCAGTCCTTGGAACATTCATCATGTTAGCTTATCTGATAGTAGGTTTTCTTTCAGCTGAAATAGAAAAGTCTGGATGATACGCCCTTGGCACAGAACTGTAAACTGGCTCGCACAATGCCTGTTGGCAAAGGTGAAAAGCGCTGTTGTGGTTTTGTGAAGTCAGTTTTGACTCACAGCTTCTGAAGCTCCTACCAGCTAGAGTGCAATAGGTATCCTGGAATCTCAGTATCCATTTAGATAACTGCCATGTCAATATCTCTTCCATCTGTATTAATTACTCTGCATTACATATATATCATTTATATATCTGGAATATGTGTGTTGAGCTAAGGAAGCTTGAAAAAGAAAGAAAGAAAAATTGGAATGCATCTTCATCTGCTCAAATGTTGTTCTCTGATTTTTTTTAACACTTTGGGCTGCATCTTCATCTCTTCTATCAAGGCATGTATTTCTGCATAACATCAAAAATGCATTTGCTGCTTGGGTACACTGGTGACAGAAGTTTCCTAAGTGCTACAGTGATGTTTGAACAGATTTTGTGCTGGTTCCAGGAATATTGTATGAATACAACAGGAAACTGAACTCCAGTGGCAGAACAGAGGTCCAGAATCTTTGTTGTTAACAAATAAATAAATAACTCTGTTATGTATTTATTTAGCTATAGGATCTGAACTGAATTGAACTGTCGCTTTATATTTTGATCTTCATCCGACTCGGTAGAATGAGACTGTATTCCTTTTCTCCAGTGAATTTTTGCTGTCTTTGTTTCTTCCAGAAGAAACCATTTAGTTGAAAATAGTTTGCAGCACACAGTGGTACTTAACGAATTTAGTGGTTCTATCCTTGCTTTGATCTAGTATATGTAAGTGGACAATGAGAATGATGGATTCCTTAGTGGTGACCCCATTAACCCTCAAAAGCTACACTGAGATATCTAAAGGTGTGTAGATTTTTCCAAGCCTTTCCCTCAACCTTCATGGCCTAGTGATGCAGAGGTCATGGGAATAATTGTGGGTGTCCACCAAAGAGGACTCAAAAAGGTGAGAATTAGTTTTACAGTTTAGTCTAGTGGTTTTCTTTAAACCCCAAAAGATTTGAAACTGAATCCTGGAAAGGAACTAGATCAGCCAAATAGGAAGGTATTATTTAAATTGAGGTGTAGAAGTGAAAATCCTGTGGGATCTCTGAGGAATGAAATGCTCTTCCAGGCTACTTTTGAATGTGCCCAGACGCTGGTATAAGGGAGTCGTCAACTTCATGGCATCAAGTGTCTCAACAAATAAAGAACAGACAGCTGACTACAGAATGCACAGTCCTCTCCCCAGGATAGGCTTTGTCAGTATCTGAAGCAGGAGCAGCTAGAGATCAGGTTGAGAAAAAGTGTAAAATAAACCCAGCAAGGCAGGGCACTGAGAGGGAGGATGCTCTCTGGCTAGAACCAGCCACTTCAGACAACACAGCTCTGTTTCCAGTTCTATCATATAATGTTTGTTGTATTGTCCAGAGTCCTGCACCCCAAAGAGCTGGTAAGGGCTATTTTTGGAATTGAATACTGATATTTCTTTATTATGAGGCAAATGTAGTTGTCATTGTGAGGTGCTCACAGCTTTAAAGGGTATATGGGAATGTGAATTAGTCCTCCCTTTGAAATCCTGAGGAGTTAAGAGGGCTTTAATCTTCATTCTTAGGAATCTAGTAGCTCTTCCTGAAGACTGAAAGTCAAAAGGGTAGAGGAAAAAATACCTTGCACCAAGGAGGACCAGAACAGCATTTTTTCCAAAGGATATAAACAATAGTCCTGCAGAAATGACAAACTACATTTGTCTACTGAACCATGTTGGTCTAGTGAGTAAGGAAAATGCCTTGTGGAATTATTTGAAGAAAACTTAATATGCCTTGAAAAGGGGGGGATGGAAATGGAAGGGGCTACAGCAATGTCTTTGCCCTGCTGTCCTTATCCCAGGAACTACACTTCTGCTTAGTGACTACAGCAATATCTCTTGGTGGGGTTTTTTTGGTCATCTCTTCCAGTAAGAGGAGGACTTGGAGGGAAAATGTTGAGACCTAATAGAACCCAGTAAAACCTTAGCATCTACCATTCACAGATCTTGGAGTCTTTACTGAGTATCAAGTAAGCCTGTTATTGCAGGCTGTAACTCCTGTTAGACAGCTAAATATCACTGGCCCCACATTATGAATGGGTAAGTTAAGACTGAGAAAGGTTAAGGGACTTGTCAAACATTTTTCAGAAGTTCTGTGTCAGTCATATATTCCCGACTATTTTCTAGCCAGCAGTTTCATTTCTCTGATGTCTAATTAAAAATCATAAAAAAAATATGTGCTTAATGCTAGCAAAGGCCTGTTATTATCTCTTCGCTTTTCTGCATGTGTTTTTATAATGCTTCCAGATGACAGAAAATTCTTTTCCAATATTTTCAGATGTTTAAGGATGATAAAGTTGTCTTCCTAATCTGTCCCATCTACTGTTTGTTTCAGATGCCAGGGAGAGGTGAATGCAGAGGTCAGGCTCTGTTTCTGAATCACTGTGGCTTTTTCTGAGTGTGATGCTTCTTCGCTTCTCTCTGCCCACCACCCGCCTTCAATTCCCACAGTTGTGTGTTTGTGTGCACTGTTTTTTAACACCTAAGTGGAGATATAAAATGACTCAATCTGCAATGACACATTTAGATTTCAGATGTTATACTGGCCAATATGCTCACAGTTAAGCTGTCTTTGTAGAATGTACCTTTTTATCACTGGTTTCAGGCTTGCTTTGAGGAGCTGTGGTAAAATCTAGTTAGATTTTTCATAGCTGTATTCCCTATAGACACCTAAAAAGATACAATATTCCAGATCTTATCTTACATTTTGAAATGATCTTTTATATTTATTGTAAGGCACACAAAATGAAAACATAAGTTTAACCTATCACACCTCTAACTTCATATCACTGACCTTTTTTAAGGGGCTACTTGTAAACAGACCAGATAATATCAGAATGATCATTTCTGATGCCATGAGATATTTCTGTCCCTATCAGGCTCTGGTGATCCTCTATTCCTGTGAAATGTAAAATTATTGCATGTCTTTTTCATAATTCATATTATTGATGACAGTAGATTTTTCTTGGGAATGTGTTTGTGTACAAAATTTACAGAGAAGCACATAATAACATCAACAGCTGAGATCCCAACACGAGGTTAAGGTCTCAAAGGTCTCAAGGTTACAGATGTATAAAGAGACCTTCCTCCCAAAACATCTGTCCTTCAGCTTCCCATTTTTGCCCTTATCTGCTTTTTGCCATAAACTCTTTTGTAATTATGATTTCTGTGTTCTATCATGTATAGCCCAGTAGCTCTTTGGACTTTTCTCTGGTGGTCCTTTTGACAAGAGTAACAAATATTTATTTGGATATTACACGATCCTGTTAGTCCAGAGCCATCATTCTTTTGAGAAAACAAATCTTATTTTCTTCTTATACAGAAGAGGATGACTCAATCCAAAGCCCATTCAAATTGGGGAGTTGAAATCAGGTCTTCTTTCCTCAGAAACGAAAGATGCATCAGACCTAAAAACCTGAAATCTTCTGAATCGTGCTTATCCTTAATCACGCTTCACGATTAAAGAAAAAGGGCTTGTGATGTCCACTGTGAGAAATATGTTCTGAACTGTGTTGGAATTTAAGAAAGCCAAATAACAGAGTTTTTTTGGTGGAAAATGTCATTAGCATATTTGTCATGTAACATATTTGACTGTTGTACTTCAATTTGCCCACTACTTTCTGTTCAATATCTAATTTCTGTAGTAACAAGGCATCAAATCATAATAGCATAAAGACACATTGCGTACAAATGTAGCTTTTTGGTGTGGGCTACAGGGAAGGGGAAAACAAGGAAGAATAAATAATATGTTAATGTGAATTTCCGTGGCAATGTTTTTTGCTGGGTGGCTGAGCTGTGAGCACTGCTGGGATAGAAAGAGCTGCCAGATGCAGCCCTGCACCATAAGCAGGACAGGGCTCGTGCTTCTGGAGCAGCAGCAAGCAAACATTTCAGTGCGGATCTCAGTCTGTTACAAAGACAAAGATCTCTCTGCTGTCTGGTTTCCAGGTTGCTAGGACACATGAAAAGTGTTTTGATTCATTTGTCCACAGGAAGAAAAAGGTAGGAAGAGTGCAGATACTTGAGAAGGCAGGTTAGTACTGCCTTGATCCACTCTCAAGCTGTGTACATGTGCCCTGGGGCTAGCTCCAGGTGCAGGCCTGTGGAGAAAGTCCCTAGGTGACATATGTTTAAAACAAAGAAAAAGGTTATTATGGGATTTATTTGTTAGGGGAAACCTGGCTGCAGTATCTGATCCAGGTAGAGGCAGAAAAGACCTTCCCAGTTTGCTGCAGGAGTCACATGGTTGGTAGACATTGTTAAAAGATGGTGAAAGGGCTGTTGTCACCTTTGCATGCTTTACCTGTCTCACCTGGCAAATGGCTGCTGTCCTATCCTGAATCAGACAGAGCCAATATTCATTCAGGTTTGTCTGCCAGACAACATGAAAGCAATCAGATGGCAGAAACCAGGCTTATGGAAAACTGGCAGAACATTTTGCAATCTCTGCTGACTTTATCCACCGCCCTTCAACATGCTTTACAAACCTGTGTAGTTAGCAATGTAGAGGGGTCTTTAGGTAAGAAAATCAAGCATAGAAGTACCTTTTTGGGGTAATGCTGATGGTAAGAGAAGACTGCAATTTCCATTTTTTCCTGTCAGAACTCAGAGAAGTGAATTTAGCACAATTAGTGGCTTAAAAGTCTCTTGGAAGATGAATTATTTCAGTAGCATTAGCAGCTGACTCAAGGTTTCAGCATTTTTATTTCTTACTTTTTTTTTTTCCAGAGATGGCTAAAAAAACTAATTAAATCAGAGTGAATGTTTTATCATCTCATCTTCATATTTTTCATACATATCAATATACACTCAGTGTGGTATTGGATTCCAGACAGAGATACAGGAAATCTGTGAAACCAAGTCTGTTTACAGTTTGATATTGGCATTTTTCCATTAAAAAAGAAATTGGAGTGTTTAAAAAGAAAAATATGCTTCTTGGGAAGCAAGTCAAATCTTCAGAAATGTAGATGTATATCCTTGCTTTTGCCAAGAGCTGCTTCTGCCCTCATAGAAGCTGGTCAGTCTCTGTCTCAGTTATGCAAATTGGGAATCAGTCCATCCCTATTTCCTAGTGGCTGTGGTAGAGCATATCTATGAAAGAGTGTGAGGCAATGTTCTGGCTGAGGAAGCTGCACTGGGATGTCTTTGATCAATTACTCATGGCAATTACTGCATCCACCTCAAGAAGGGCTAGGAGTCATTTTGGTGAGGCTCACTGGGTACCACTGGAATGTACCTACCATAGCTTTAGCTAACTCTTCTAGGCTTTACACACTGCTGTTTGTTACTGTCCAGAGCAGCCACTTAAATTTGAAAATAAAAAATTAAAAACTTGCCATCGCAAAATCCCATGACTTTTAATGGACAACTTCACATGGTACCAGCTGAGTTGCAATCCAGGTACACAAAGATTTTGTGGTTTTTTTGCTTTCTGACCAGCCTAGAAGACATGAGTAGGAGAGACACTAAAAGCATTCCCAGCTCTAAGAAACATGGTCAAGGATGGTTTCTCAGCAAAACTGTGAACTGTTTCCTTTGTATTTCAAAGTGCAACTCTTCTGTTTCAGCTGAAAAATGTTCCCCAGCAGTCACTCAGTGGAAACAGATCCAGTGTGGCACATAGGTTTGCAATGCAAACAGCATGGAAAGCTAAACCTTGTTCTTGGATTTGCCAGGCTTAATGATGACATTTGTCCAGACTACAGTGTTTGCTCCCTTTTGAACTAAATTACACTTATGACCACTATTACATGCTATGACAACTTTACTTAGACTTAAGAATTTGTAACACTTTTATTTTGTGTAGCTTTACGTTTATCTTTTTTTCCCTGTCAAGAAAGCTTTCCTGCATCTTTTTCTTCTAACAAGGGTAGGGAAGGAAAACCTGCTCCTGATTTTTTTTGCCTTCACTCTGTGACTAGTGCATTTCTTGTAAAGAAAGGTAAAGCCTCTTGTCTCTCTTCTGTGCTATCTCTGGATCTTCTAGAGCCCAAGTGAAATGTTTATAAGAAACAGGAACTGGCCAATGCAGTTGACAGGTCTAAAACTCTGAACCTCTTCCTGTCCTGCAGGACTGTTTCCGTAAAGTCTTTCTGGTCTTGGATTTATGAGATGACAAATATTTTACTACCAGCCAGGTTTTTCCTTAGTGGCCCTACAACAAAGAAAGTGATAGCTTTGTGGGCCCCTAGAATTAGAAATATGGTCTGGCTGATTTGGGGGAGCATTCTTGCAAGATCTGGCAAGAACTATGACACATACTTTCCTTTCAATTAGGATGGGGGGGTTTTAAATTCAGCATTTAGGTGCTGCTGTTATCCCATTGGACAGGAGACTCTTGCCAGGAGCCTTCTCTGAAAATATGTTTGGTGACTTCTGATTAAAGTGTTGTGCACAGTCAATTTTTTATAGTTAAGAGTTATTTGGGTGTAGGATGCCTATGTATTTAGACATGAACAAAAGAAAATGTAGAAGTACTTAAATATATAGATCACAATCCCCTCTTCAGTTGTTTTTTGGGGGTTTTTTTGTTTGTTTGTTTTTTGGTTTTTTTTCCCTCCTCCTCTGTTTGGTTTGCCCTTCTCATGGGAAGTCCTGTATATGTCTTTTAGCTAGTCATCTACCTCGTAGAGACTTACAGCATATTGAAGATGTGGTTCTGTGGGGTCTGGAGTGTTTCCATGTGGTTTAAATAAGGAATACATTTGAGAAAATACAATCTGCTTGAGGACATGCTGGAAGCAGAGAAAGAGGCTAATTTTGTTTAGTTAATTATTCACTGATAATTATTTACTCAGCTCTACAAATTGATGGAAACTTGTAATCATGTTGCTATGGCATCTGATGTCATTTATAAATGCTGAGTGAAGCAGCTCCATTTAATTGTAAAACTGGACACAGTTCTCGAACAAATGAAATCTGTCAAACTGAATTTTGTGAGGGAAATCTTACCAACAGAGTTTGCAAGTTAAACATGTAGCTGTAAATAAATTCTTCCCCGTGAACCTGAAAACACAGTTGCGCAGTTTTCTGACTCAAGCCTGCATATTATTATCTTGTTGGAGTAAGCAACATCTGAATAACAAATTCTGTTATCTGAAATTGCTGAAGGCCTTTCTGAACTCTTCCTTTGCTGTGAAACTATAGCTATTTTCTAGCACAGTCTTAGTCTTGCAAAACAGCTTTCCAGAGAAGACCACTACACAAGGCTTTGATGCATAGACTTTCTAAATCTAATTTCCCAAGCAGTTTAGAAAGCAGCTGATGATTCTCCAAACATTAAAATGTAAATCTTATCAGTCCTACAACATTTAAATGTTTAGGCTGCAAGCTGCAAATAAAGCAGCTTTAATTTCCTAAATGTAAGTGGACCTTCATTATTAATTCACTTGCTATATGTTTAATTGAGATAAATGAATATAAAACTAAATTCAGCTATACATTTTTATATGCTTTCCTTTGCAATCTGGATATGTATAATGCATCGTTATTTTAACTGTCCTACCAGGAAATTATTCTGCATGTACTTATTTTCTAAGTTCTTTAACATTTTTCTATATTGTGGGATTTCAATTGTTTCTGTTCCTTTCTTGGTAAATAGTTGAGGAGTAAGCACATTTTCAAGAGCTGTAGGGAGGCTAAGATGCCAGTTGCATTTTAACGATACGGTGCTTTATCATTCTTACTGTAGCCAATTCTCTTTTAAATCATTGCAGTTTCTGCTTTAGCCTCCAGCTATAGAATTCTTTTCAAACGACAGTGAACTTGGCAGATCGCCAAGAGAAAAATAAAGGTGTTTTGGTCCACCAAAGTATTTTGAGTGGTTCTTAGTGATACAGTTTTCTTCTCTACATCTGCAAAACATTTTTTTTTTCTGAAGTGAATTTTCATGTGAAAAGCCTCCTTAATAATCACCAGTATTGTTTGTTTCAATGCAGTTATTTAACTGCACCCCTGGGTGCTTACAAAATAAACAAGAGAGTCTTCTAAAGAGTTTTAAAAGTGGCAGGTGCTTAGTCTATGCCCTATTCACTTAGTTTGCAATGACATTTTTGTGTTAATCTATAGACAAACAAGAGACAGGTGACACACAGCATCAAGTACAATGTGCTAAGTCGACAAACTTTGGTCTAGATAAGATGTTTGTGCTGCATATGCCTACAGTGGCAACATGGATTTATACTGTTTATATTTAAGTTATGCTCCTCAACACTAGTAATATCACAAACTTATATGCTTATAAATTGACAGTGAATGAAGTATTTTAGGGGTTAGAGACTTCAAAGAATCTAGCTCTTCAAAAGAAAAAAAAAAGCCAAGCAACAAAAAACAAACCAACCAAAACCAAAAAAAAAAATTCTAATTCCTGTAAGCACAGCATAGTTTGCATTTTTAACATTGTTGAAAAATAAAACAGATTGTTAAATGTTGCTGAAATACTGAAATGGTATTTTTGAGACTCTGACTGTGAATACAGTCCATTCATTATAAAATACCATATCCATGACATTCTCAGGCTAACAGTATTTTACACTCTAAAGGGTATAGATATTACTAAATGTTATATTATAAAGTATGGCCAGCAGAGTAACACTAAGTGAATTAAGCAGCAAATGGAAGCAGGATATTCATCATCCCTCCTCTGTTTTACAGTCTAATTCATTGAGATACTGCCTGAACAACAGACTCAAAGCTTTTTAATGATCCTGTTTGTAAGGAAGAGCTCTGTTTAGAGAGGATGAGATTGGAGGACTGAAGGAAAATGAGACAGGAGAGCAGAAGGCTGGCCACTTTTTTCACAAAGTTAGTTTTTAGCCAGCCCTCCAAGGGTAGATGGAAGGGAAGAGCAGCTGATGTATGTGCAGGGCAGTTTGATGTGAACCACTCTATTAAAAAATGCCACTCATCCAGGCAGATCTCTAATTGTGCTCTCTGTCAAAGGCACTTGTAGGAGACTGTCTATCCCATATTCTCATTCCTTGCTCACTTCCATTTGTACACTACTTGTCCCTGCCATCAGAAGAAACAGAGCAGCCTATCACATTATCAGTGTCACTGCTTTTGCATGTGAGGCCATGTATGGAATTGGTTTCCCCTGCAGAGCAAGAGGGGAGCTGCAGAGTGCACACAGCTGTGCAGCCTTTGGAGAGCCTTGCATTCCTCCCTAGCATTCCCAGTGGGCAGTGGAATTGGTGACAGGAAGGAATGGGCAAGGGGCTGGTTGCTGCAATGGAAAATAATGGCAGGGCTTTTTGCTGCTGATTCATCCAAACACAACAAATGGGGCCAATCTGGGGAACCAAAGACTGGTTCTCTGTAGATAGTTGGTGCAACTTGACACTCAGCATGAGCAAAAATTATCATAATATCACAACAGAATATTATCCTTGGGTCAAGGCCAGTTGTCCTTGGGACATTTATGCATATGGTCCATGTTTGTCAACTAAAAATCCATCTACCTCCAAGTGAAGTTCAGAGGAAAAGGAAAAGTGAGGTTAATAAAAGAAAAAAAAAAAAGATTGGAAAAGAATCAATTTTATTAATGATTTAATTGGTTGTTTTGGCATGTTTGTTTTTGTTTCTTTTCCAGAATGGATTTGGTTTGGAATTTGAGAAATGAAGAGTAAAATTTTATTATATTTAGCCAAAACCTTAGGCTGTGATGTAGCTCTTGATGCAGTTCTTGATCAGCAGCAGGTAATTATTACCAATACTTCTTGAAATGTGTTGTTTTTCATTATGGAAGAGCATAACTTAAATGTGAAACCCTGCTTTGCTTAAGACCATTGATAAAATCACATTTACTAAATGGAATGAGAGAGGCTGCTCTTGAAGATAAATGATAATCTGGACAATAGAGAGGCAGTAGATCTAATTTTCTGGACTTCAGTCAGCTATTTGATAAACTACCCCTTGGGAAGTGGTTAGTTAACCTGGAGAAGATTTGGATTAGTAGAGGAAATGAGCAAGGAAGGGACAACAGTATGGAATTTTTTATGGTAGGGAGTCACTAGTAGAGTATTTGTTAATTAGCCAAGGTGTTTGTTTATTTTGTACTTTTGCTAGTGATTTTTTTTTTCTGCAGGGGTGTGGTAGGGGAAAGGTTTGATAATGAGATTTTTAGGTAAGGCATACTTGAGAAAACATCATCAGCATCAACTTTCAGGCAGGTGGAATAAGATGATGATGAGCTGCAGCAGAAAGATTGAGACCTGAATTGCACAAGTGTCTTTCAAGCTGTTCTATAGGAAAGGCTCCTGTTCTGCAGACGACAGCAGTGGAGAAAGACCATGTATGTTATCTGACCCCAAGGGGATTCCAAAATACAGAACTGAGGCAGTGAAATATTGGGCTGGACTGAGCAGAAGGTTAATATTGTACATGGTATTATGCTGGTTATTATATTTACATATGGGTCAGCTATTTGAGCAGGAGGGGAGAAGTAGCAGTGCAATCAAATCTGTGAATGAAGACTTCCATCCATGCAGAGGCCAGCAGCACTGAATGGGCAGAGACACCCACACTGGCCCTGAACTTATCCACACCAAGGGGGCAATGGCTTCCCTGGGCCTGGGACCAGTGTGGGGATAAGAATGTGACCGAGTTCTCAGCTCAGAACCAAGTGGACACAAAGCAGATTAATGGCAGAACCTGGGAGTTGTGTCTATAAATCTCTTGCAAGCCTAAGTCAGCTGTTCTAGTTCTATTTTTTTCCTCCAAGTTGTGTGTCATCTTCTGTTTATGACAGTGAGGCTACTGTTGTCACTTATGTGCAAAAGCAATTAAAATAATTCCTGCTATTCTGACAATTGACATTGGTTCCCACTTGCTCAGTTTTACAAATGAGCTGAATTATTATCTATAGCACTGACCATCCTTCAAGTATCCTATCATGTAAATAGTTCGTATAAATAATTAAAAGCTGGGGTTCACAGTGGTGTCTGCAACAATGGGCTTGTTTTTTGCAACTTGATAGGAAAGATTTGATTTACATCTGCTCTGGGTATTTTATTCCCTATCTTATTAAGGCTAACAACTTAGATATACCATAGTTTTTTATGGGGAACCTTGCCAAACATTTTCAGATGAAGAGAAATTTTCTCCAATTAAGAGATAGTATCAGTGGAATAGAGCGTTGTCACAGGATAATGGTCTCCTGCTGCTTTGTTAAATGCCAAGGTAAACCTGAGGCATTTATCAGAAATTAATGTCAAAGCAAAGTCGAGAGGTTTATCTTGAAAGCTGGAAACACTGAGCCTGTGAAAATGTCTGTTAGAAAATAGTCCATGTTTCCTTGTGCATCCTTCCTTTCCCCAGTTACACTTGGAAGGAAGAAATTTTTTTCTGGCACCAAATGCTGCCCCCAAAACAAGGTACCAGCTTCCTTTTAGATGCATAAAAAGGCTGCTGAATCTCTAATTTTAAGCTGAAGATGAGTAGTTTCATCAATTATTTTTGTAAGTATGTTTGAGCTTTTCGTTTACATCCCTTAAACACTGAGCTGATCTAAGAATTTAACTTTGTCAGGCTTCACACAGTTGTGATTCAAAGGATGCTGAAAAGGAGAGTTTGAATGTTAAAAACAAAGCGAATACATAAATCTGCTGGGCTTGCTCTCTTACCAGGATAGAGCCTGAAGGAAGGGGTGGGATGAGGCAAAAGGAGGGACAGAAGATAAAAATATATCTCAGTCACTTGGAAAGATGCACGGAAATGTTTAATGGCACAGATTTAGGCTGCAGTGCTATGTTCCTGTTTGTTCCTCACAGGCACTGAGCAAAGTTTGTCAACTTGTGAACAGAAGAACCTGTTTATCTGTAAGATCTAAGGCAAATCTTAGAGAAGTAAATCCCTTTAAGTATTCTGGCTCTTCAGTTGCAATGCAACAGTTCTGCTGGTGTCACAAGGTGTCTGCTGCCTTTTAAACCTTAAATTAACCATGTCAAATCAACTTTAATAGCTACTTAGTCATGTATTTGATTAGTCCAGAAATATGCATGAATTTTAATAATTTTCTCCAATTTCCCTCTTCAGTTAGTTTACTTTGTATTATTTGTAAACCATATATTGCTTTACTGAGAATCTGGAAGTGGAATTCTGTGTCTCTAAAAATTAAGATGACCCTGGACTTCACTCAGAATATGAATTCTCCCAAAACATTAGGAGTGGTCCATGTACTGCAGGTTTGTCCCAACTGAAAACAAAACTAACAAAGAAACAAACACCAACCCATCCTCCTCTCAACAACAAAAAATAAAGCACACAAAAGAAATCCTTTATCTGACTCTTGTCCCCCAAACACACATGCACAAAGACACATACACAGCTTTCTAGTCCATACCAGCACCATATTCTATATTTTGGATAATGGTTTGCCATTTGGGGACCCTGGTAATTATTAGTCAAATTTTCTAAGAAGCTGAAAAGAGACAAGTAAGGAGAAACAAGTGTGCTGATTTTTCCCCATACTCTTTCAGAGTGGAAAGATTTGTTTCAGGAGAGTAGATATTGGGTTGTACTGCAGCATACAGTGTTTCATCAGTCATGCTGCATTATGTCACATCGGGTGTTTCTATGAATTAATTTTAGTTTCTGAGATTTACTGAGGTGTGAGAAAGCCATTGCATGAAAGTGCCAGTGGCAGGCAATCCTCTGCCATCAAAGAGGGAGGAGCCTTTTAATTTAAGATTGAGAAGGTTTGGGAGGAAATGCAGAGATAAAAAAATGAGGCAGTCCTAACAAATTAGCATATCATATTAAAACCTTGTGCTCAGGAAAAATGTCCATGATCCTGCAGTGCTGCTGGATGTGGCAGGCTTCCCAGCCCAGGGGTCAGCTCAGCTCCTGGTCTGGTGTGTGTGGTGAGGCAGGAACAGGAGTCGTGGTTTGGCTGTTCCACGTGGGGAACATGGAATTCCAGGTGGCTGGAGAACTAAAGGCCATGGAACAGCCTGCAGTGGGAGGAAGAGGGGAGACATTTTTCTGTCTGTAAATAATCAGTTCTTGGGCCAATTTCTCAAAAGTGATCTGCGGGGATAATGCAGAAAAGCATTAGTAAGACATGCATTAGAATTCACTGAATATTCATTGGGAATATTTTCTGGAGAACAGACAAACTTGTTACCTTGAAGGAACAAGAGAATAGCATTAAAAGGGATGTGCTTTTATATCATATGGGCTGATTTTTCAGCAGCTTTTGGAACCTTTAGAGAGATGCTCCAAGGGATGTTCAAGGTCCAGTCAAAACAGGCAGAGCAGAACCTTGCTGTAGGATAGCCCTGTTTTGGCTTTAGATCACTGGCAAATCAGCTTCAAATCCCAGAGAAATAAGTGAAGAGAATCAGAGGCTTTAAAACCAAATTTTCTTATAATAACCCCAATGAAGATTCCAGATTCAGGGCAGACCTGCATTCCAACAAAGCTTTCGCTGCTCTGTATTAAGTGTACACTTTATATACAAGGGCTGTTCTAGATACTATGCCCCTGAACCTGTCTGGCTGCAATTGGTGAGAGTTTAGCTATTGATTTCTGCTGGGCTGTGATCTGTGCTTTTGGGTCTGGTTGGTTTGATTTGGAATATGTAATCCAACAGACTTCAAGAAAAGAATTTATAAAAATTGATTTTTTATTCTAAAAAAAGTACATAACTTTTTAGATTACTTGTCCAAGTCAGAAGTAATTGTGTAACCAGCATCTATGAGCTCAAGCTAGTATGGATGTAATAATGTTAACAGCATGTAATTCATAATCTACTAGAAGTAAGAATAGTATGGCTGTAAATATTTACTATGAAATACTGACACTGCTAAATCTCCAATTATAAAGACATATAAGAGGAAAGAGAGCTGTAACCCATTATACTACTGGTGATCCCCAAAGGTGATAGCACAGTAAGGCTGAATACTGACTAACTACAGTAATTTCTAGTGGCTTCATAGGTTTGTGGCAAAGAGATGAATATCAGATGTCCAAATAATAGACTTTCTTGCCTAGGTTTCTATTTATAATGAAATTCTGTTCAGATTAGTAAAAAACATTACGGTCAAAGAAGAAAGGAAGTGAAAACTAAATAGAATTGCCACAGGATTTATTTTTGTTGTAACTTGTAGATGATGATTAAAAGTGTGTATTGATTTGCAGTTTACCCTGATACTTGAAACTGATAAAAGCATAAACTACTACTTTGGTTTAACAGCTTTATTAGAGCTGAGGCTGGGCAGAGTTATGCGGGGTCACTTTTTGCCTGGGGTTGCCTATCAGTTTTCAGTAGAAGAAAAGAATTGGAATGAAGCATTGACAGATCCCATCTGGGCTCCCTGAGACAGCTGGTTTCAATACAGTCTGTCTAATGCTAGAATTGTGCCTTCAGTTGCTTTTGTTGGCATATCACAATAGTTTGGTGTTTTGAGATAACACCTACAGAATGGACTGAGCCCATAGTGTGTTAGCAGCAACATTTCTCATGAATTACAGAAATATTGGATGTCTGTGTGCTGATTCAGCCACGCAGAGTTGGTGTGTGTGTTATATGAAACAGCCATAAGTTTTAGGAATACACAAATTAAGATGAAACCACGACTAATCTTAAGGTTTCTTTGGGTTCTTTTGTGTCTTTGACTAGCATTAGGAGATCAATCTTTTTTAATTTTAGCATTTCAATACGTATATTGATACTTAATTCACCTTAGCTTGCAAATATGGTGTGTGGGTCATTAGCTTATTTAAATAGCAGATTCTAAAATCCTTTAGTGTCAAAAGGCAGCAGAAACACCTGGACAAAAATATTAGAATCCGGTATGACAATTTTACATATTTGCATTTAATTTGGCTTTTGGTCTTGTGTGAAGTGACACTGATGATATCTAATATTCTCATTATTATTTAACTAATTGTTGTAGCTATTTAAAAGAAAAGTCCAAACTTTCCCTTCCTGAAAGAAAAAGTAGTGCGTGCTTTATAGAGCACTGAAATAGAATAAAACAGCTTAACCAGCAACAATAAATGCATTGGGATTAGAGCTCATTTTGGGAGAACTGAAATTGGAGCCTAATGTGGGGAGAAAAATTGCAAAGCAGAATATGGCCATATTCCCTCAAGAAACTTCAGTGCAGCAATTTAAAAAAATACTATGAAATTTCTGATGTAAATACAAATGCATAAATCACTATAGATCCCTGAATCTTGTTCAGCTGAAATCTTACTTTCCAAAAAAATTAAGTTGCCTTTTGCCAGGAAAAATTTGCTGTTTGTCACTTATTCCAAAAGACTGCCTTGTTTTTGTGTGATCACTTCACTACATGTGCAATGTAGAAACAACATATTTCCATTAATGCAGATGTTCACTTTCATCTCCATAAGCACACTACTCTAAATTTAGATGTGCTTGCTGTTTCCTCCTGCCCCCACTTCTTCCATTTCTTTTTTAAATGATGTAGTTATATAGCTAAGATTGAGTCTATAATCAAACCCAGCCTGTAAGATGACACTCACTGGTGAATAGAGAGCTTATCCACCTCCTACCCTGGCATTCAGATGTACAGCAGAGAGTAGGACTTCTTCTGGCCTCTTTGAAGCCCCATTTTCTTCGGGAGGTGGTTATCCTCAATATTATACAGGGGATACAAATTATTCACAGAAAAGTATCAGTCTCTTATTGTCTCTGCTTAAAGTAGAGCTATTTCATCCTGCAAAGCACAAATAAAATTACAACTTCTTTGTAGGGATCACTACGGGGAAGCTTTGCAACAAATGCAAGATACCCCACACTTTTTTTCCCCAAGATATTGCACCATGACAGCAAAATATGTTCAGTTTTTTCGTTATCTGGATAATCTGAAGATTTTTTGTTTGTTTTCTCTTGATATGTTTATAAACCATGAACTTGCACCTTGGTTCTTTAATTGCAATGCAGTTTGGGGAAATGGAGATTGAGAGATGGTAATCAGTGTATAGTGAACACACAGGAATACCAACATGATTTAACAGGGCTCTGGAAGCAATGAGAGAAGTCTAAGATGAGGACTAAAAGGAAGGTAAGAACAGGAGAGGTTAGGTTTTTCTTTTTGGAGAGAGACTTCACTGAAGAGTTAACAAAACTTTGATTTGACAAACTTTGGCAATTTCGCCTTTATGGCATTTTTTTTTCCAGTATTATTTCAATGGTGTTGAATTGAACTGCTTGAACTGAAAGTAGGATAAAAAGGAATGGGGAGATGTCAGATAAAATGTGTGCAACATGCATTCTTTTACATTTGTGGCATAGTGTTTTGTTCTGGGTATTTTATGGTATGTTCCAGAGCCTGTTGGAGTGGAAAACGATGCCACATGTAACTAACTCCCATGTCTTTGTGTTAAATCACCCTTTCTTTCCCAGGTCTCCAAGCAACAGTATCTTAAAGATGAAATATTCATTTCTGAAACCTAATTTAATTTCAGAGTTGCCTGAGCTGCAGAGCTTATCAGTTCATGGAATCCACAAAATTCAATGAATTAACAAGTCTTTTCCATAGATGGAAGGTTGTTTTAAATTTTTTTTCAGGATCTCATTAAAATGCATCCTCTGATTTTTAACCTTGGTTTGGCTGGTTATGATTTACTCATTTCACTCATGATGCAGCAGATAAGGAAAAAGACTAGAAGCAATAATCTTCCCATCAATAAATGCAAGGCATTGTAGCTTTATAACAGCTACTAGCAACCCTGAGCAGTGCAGAGCTGTAAATAAATGAAGATTAAGATGTTTTGTATTTACCAGGCTCGGTCCAAATTTTGTTTTTAAACATAGTTGGTCCAGAACCTTAAGATTATCTAACAGATCGCTAGTGGCATATTTTAACTAGTTAAGTCAGTAACAAATTAAACTAGACATAAAATATTATGGAAATAATGAAGGAGCTCATGAGCTCAGAAAGGCTCAGCTTTGTAAATGCTACTATAAATGAGCTAAGGTGAGCTCGCCAAGGGCATCTGAGGATGCCTCCTTTATTCCTGTGAGCTTCCAATGATTGGCAGCTGGATGTCTGTGCTTCTGATGTTTACATAATTTTGCAAATTAGATACTTCTGAAAATTCTACTAATTAATGTGTAGACATTATTGTCTCCTTTTCCTTTTGTACTAAATAATCAGTAATGGTTGGATAATGGAATACCTGAATAGATTTTGGAGGTCTTTAGCTGAAGATAGGATTAATCATTAGTGCCTGTGAGTCATCACGACTGAGCATTTATCCACTTTTACAGACGGCCATTGTTCATTGTAACTCGGGCCCTCCTGGAAACACAGAACAGAGCAGCAGGGCTGGGAATGCAAGGCCCAAGCAGCCCCTCCTGCCCCCCATCCTTGTCCCCTGTGCCACTTCTGGTCTGCCCTCCTGTTCCCTGGGCCAGCAGTGCAGGGGGGCCAGGATGTCTCCTGGAGGAATCCTCTGGAGTCACTCTGTGTGGAGCAGGAGCTCCCCTCCTTGCCTGTCTGCTGCTGATGGGTCTCATCAAGGAGATCCAGTAAAATCTGTTACTGGTAATCTCTAGGAGAAAAGCTGAAAAATCTGGTGGTGGGCTTGAAAAGAGTGGTTATTCTTCTGTTTATCTGCTCTACAGTGTGGCTTCCTCACTTATTTGGATTTGGTTATTTGGATTTACAGTAACCATATGGCCCACGTTTCCTCCAAGGAAGGAATACTCTGGAGAGTTGCATTATTGTATCTTAGGTGTATAAAGGAGCAGGTGTATGCAGACAGGACTTGTGCATCACCAGGTCCAGCTCAAACACAAACGACATCTGCTGCTGCATGTGGTATGATAAAGATCAGAATTAATGAATAAAACCTGGATCTTCTACCTGATGAAAGAGATTTACTTAGCTGGAATTGGGCAGTCTCACATTCCAAGAAACTCATGTGATTACATAATAATTTATATCCTTCTGTACAAAGCAAAATATGTGTGTTGTTTGTTCGTTTGCTTTGGTATTTTGTTTGTTTTATCAGTTGCTTTGTGAGCTTTTCCAAGCGGGAATAAAAATGCTGCCAAGGTGAGAGTCTGTAGATATTTTAAAACATTTTCACAGGAAGGGTATCAGGAGTTGTCATAATTAATTTACATTTCAGGGAAAATTTTCAGTGTTTACTATGGTTCATAAATGTCAATGACACAACCACGTTTTTCAGCAGGAGAAATTACAAGCCTTAATTCAAGCATGCCCCATCACTTCACTAGCTGTGCTTGTTTTGCAGACAACTAGGTAGAACAAACTGGTGTGTTCAACAAGGAGAAAGGAGCAAGCAGAAAGTATACTGTAAAAATACATATTTTCTGTAAGGTTTACATAAAACTCCTATGGTGTCTACATTTTTTTCTTTTTATAATATAAAGATGCTTTGTCTGCTTATGCATTTTGTTAAAATATCAGCAAATGAATACATTTTCCAAGACTGTTGTGATTTACAACTAAATAGAAATCATAGAGCAAAATAATGACAACACATTTTTGCAAGCTAAACTATTCTTCTTGGCTCACATGCTGGAGAAGAGACAGACAAAATAGATGAGTGTTGCAATGCTTTGTGAAGGGTAGTAATCAGGCTGCTGCTGGGAAAAATGGAGAGCTTTGACACCCTTGGCAAGGCAGGACCAAATTATCACCCCTTTGTTTTTTTTTGAATTATATTTACTTCTAATATTTCTTGCCATTACTTGTGCTAGAATTTTACAAAGTTGTAGCCTTAGAAATTTAAGATTCAACAGCTCTAAAAAAGCACAATTAAAATGTAATAATCTATCTAGAATAAAATGTAGGACATCTAGAGAGGTCTTCTCTATAACAGAACAAACCTGTGAGAAGCTATGATTCTGAAAGAAAAGGTTATTTCTGGAGGGCGTGATCAGTTTTGGATTATTTTGGACACTGTTGAGAAGGAAGGCAGGGCATTAGGCGGCTTCTCAGCCTCTTGGTAAAGTCAAGTGTAGTGTGTATGCCAAATATGTGTGGTTTTATGTTTAAGTCTCACGGTGGGGAGACAAAAGACTCTGCCTGGGTTAAGGCAAGCTTCAGTCCACAGAACAACCATGAACCTCTTGGGGAGAGACATAGTTACCTCTGTTTGGGGAAGGATAAAATTGATCTTGGCCTCATTGGTGATCAGCACATAATGCCCAAGACAGACCTGAAGAGGAGAAAGTGAAACATAGTAAAATGAACCAAATTAAGTCCCTGAGAAACAGAAACAGAGAAATAATGGAAATAGGTTTTTTATTTTGTGCAATTCTATGTGCATACATCATTCCAGTGTGATGCAATGTCCTTTAATGTGCTGTAAAAGAGACCTCTGGACTACAAAACTACTTAACTCTTAGGTGATCCACATTTGTGAAGACAGATTGGCCAGTGGGAGTTCTCCCTTCCTTTAAGTGTTATTATTGGTGTGAGAAAATGGTTTGGAACAACTGTTTTTATTGGGATACTCTCAATTTTTAGAGGTGTGTGCCAGTTCAGTGTAGAAAGCATAATTCCAGATTTCTCCTTCCTGCTGCAGGCATGTCTCATACTAAGCAGCACAATCTAGATCCTGATAATGGGTAATAAAGACAAAGCTTAGGTGATGCACACTGATTTTTGAGAAAAATACACAGCACAGAGAAAGTATATGCCCTGCAGAATAAATTTTTGCTGGTATGAAGGATATGAAAACAGGAATCTAAGAGCAAATCATAGAGAAAGCAAAAGTAATTAGTGCTATGGTCACTTGCTTTCTTACTGGCTCACCTTCAACTTATCAAGGTGTTTGCTGATCACATGTAAACAGACCGTTGCTAGGGAGGAGAAATATTTGGGAACATATTCTCATTCACATTAATAATGAAAAGTAACATTTGATTCCCTGGACACTTTTTCAGCTCAGGCTCTGAAACTGAACCTAATTACCAATGTTGCATTACAAAGTGAAGCCTTTTCTGCTCAGGGAACAGAACAGACATTAATGAGAGCTTCTATTTGCTTATTTTATAAAAAGATTTTCTGCACGTTAATTTTAGTTTATTCAACATGCCACTCCTGGTCTTAAAGTAGCCAACCAAAAAACACCAACCTCTACACTCTGTCCTTGCCTTTTAGTTTATGTGCTTGATTTGCTTTATTTCCAGAGAGAAAATAAAACATTTTAATTTGACTTTACTGTCATATGGTTAGTTACCAACCTGAGATTTCAGTGAAATGTCCTTTGTTGAAGATTTAGAAAAACAATCAGTGTGCAGCAAATATTGATATGACTCTTAATGGCAATTTAGCTGATTAATATCCTTTCATGCTGCAAAGCAGCGTGAAACACAGCGTTTTAATGAACGCCAACAACAAAGAGTGCACCAGGTGTGTTACTAAGAAACAATCTCTAGTGTGATTTAATTAATCAAAGCATTGCATGGAACAATTATGAGCAACCTTGTGTAAGTGGCAGCAGTACAAGATCCTTGATTTAAAATTGGTTTTAAAGAAAGACATCATGACTTAATAATTTTGCTCTTCTAGTCACAGAGCAAACATTCTCTTAATCTGGCATTTGCTTTTTGGTGGTTTGGTGGGGTTTTTCCTGCTTTTGGGATTTGGTTTATTTTTGGCTGTGCTTTTTGGTTGGTTGGTTGGTAGGTTTTTTAAAAAGTGAATGAAGAAAGGCAATACTAATTATTTTGAGTGCTGGTTAACTGGAAGGATGAAAAGTCACTGATCTATTGAATACATCACTGAATGATATTCTTTCAGTGCTTTTCACCATGCACTTCACCCAAATCTGCTGAACGGATTTTTGAAATAACTTTCTGAGAGGCTGAAGCTGTCCTGCTGAGGAGAGAACATTCCTGACCAGCCTCAGGTGACAGCCAGACGTGTATGTGATAGTGAAGCCAAATGGCCTGAGCTGTGTTCTGCCACGTTAGCAGTGCTGTTTTGTGGGAGATTTAAGTGGAGAGAAAGAGGGTTCAGCTTGCAGTCACAAGATGTAGAAGGAACGAAATAATTCCCAAATGAGTATCTCTCATTCCATTCAAAATCACCGTAGTCCACAGTGCTTAACAGGAAACTTGAAGCTTTTTTGTTAAGCAGATGATTGGAATGCAAAGCTGTTTGGAGAATTAGGAGTTTCCCCTCTGTTAATTGGAGAAAATATTATTGTGACTGACAATAAAAATAGACAAGTTTTATCTCCTGCCCTCTGGCTCTCTTAGTGAGTTTACAGTTGAAATATGTTACCATAGTGTAGCTAATTCATCTGCTATAAATAGTTATCTTTAAACATTGAAGTAGTAAAAAACTGTGTTTGTTTGGTTCATAGCATAAACTGTTGATGTGTGGACTTCACCCAAATTCCATGTTTCAAGAGAAACTTGCTGTGTACACTTGCACTGCTGATGTAAGGTCCTTCATGGAATTGAATAATTAAATATTGTGTGATGCAGCTCAGACTCTTTCTGTCTTGCAGAAATTGTGGGACAAAAGCATGGTCACGAGCTGTTACACAGATGCACAATTATTTCCCTCTTAAAATTCTCTGTTAGACACTTGTAGATAAATTTCAATCCTTCTATAAGCTGGAGAGAAAAGGAAATAAAACTTCAAACATTAGCCCTGCAAGATTAACATGTGCAAAAAAACACAGAGAATGAAAACCAGTAGCTGGACTAAACACTAACAGATGACGAAAATTTTATGCAAGATGAAAAGTTCAGCTACTATTCAGCATTTAGATTTCAGTTCAGGGAACTTTTCAGAGCTTGTTAAATCTGTGTCACTGTGGTTTAAGATTTCACAGTGGGAAACACAGAAGTGAATATGCAAACTGTGGCAAAATTTCCACTAATCTTATAGTGGAGAAATAGAGAAAGGCCTAAAGCTTTCATTCTTAAATATCTGCAGAAACTTGGTGTGCAAAGGCAATGGTCCATGGACACCTATCAGTTCCTGTCAGGGCCATGTCTCAGGGCTTCTGTGCTGCCATCTCAACTGTGTGTATGCACAGAGAAAACTACATGTGTATTTTTGAACACTGTCTAAACATAATCTTAATTTTTCTTTAAATTAAGATCTTCCCGGGCTGAAGCTCTTACCTGAACTGCTTAATGTTGTTTCTGAAAGCAATGTGCTAAGGATATGCAGCAAATCCTTTTAAAAAATTTCTCTTGGTGCTTATTCAGCTTCCTTCTAAGTTGTGTGAAAAGCTTTGTACAGTAAACTTGGATATTTTTTATAGAATAAAAAGAAGGAGGTTTTTCAGTTTCCTAGTAAAGCCTGGAAAGAGAAGTTGAGCTCAAGATGAGGATAGTCTGGAGGACCTCAAGTGGTCCCTTCTGACCCTCTCCATTCTGTGATCCTGTGACTTCATTCTTGTATAGAATCAAAGAGACCTGGATTGGAAGGGACCCTTGGCTGATAGTCATTATTTTAGGATTGTGCTTTTTCTTGTCTGTAGAGTTTCTTGAGTATTAAAGGCTGCACTTACCACTAACATTGTTTATTTCTTTTCATCTTATGTTCCTGCCTGCATTTTGTTTTAAAGAACCTTAGTATTTAAAGAATATTCATAGCAGAGATAAGATGTCCAGAGCATAAAGTCAAACTTTGGTTTATGTATTGCCTTTGAACATCAAATTTTTTATATACTACCTGTGCCGAGAAAAATAACACCAGAGAATGTTCCAGGTTACATTTATGTAAAGGGTCTGTCTTCAGTTGCCCAAAAAGAAATAGAGTTTGAAGTTTAGCCTGAAAGTCAACCTACTTTGCTTTTTTATTTTAACACATAAAACGTGCAAGTTTTAAGATCAATCATGCAGAGGCCCAGAAGAATATCGCAGCAATAAAATATCTCCCTTGGCTGTTAATTTTCTTGTTAAGGCAGGCCTTAACTATGTACATTGCAAATCAGACCACTGTAATACTTCTAAAGTGGAACTTCATCACATGTTGAAATTTAATGTTAAACACAAGATTAAATCCTTCATTTTCTAGGAGTGTCCTTAAAGAACGATGGATGAGGTTCACTTGACTCCAAGAACTGGAACTTTAAAGCAAACAGTTTGAGTATCATGTCAATGTGATAAAAATCCTTAGAGATCCTTACTGAGGAGAAAGAGCACAAAGATTTCTTCATTTCCCCTCCCACACCCACAATTCACAGCCATTGGAGAGGAGAGTTTGTACTTTGTACAGATGTTCTTTAAACCTGCTGCTTCAGAGGCAGCAGTTACTGCTTCTGACTTTGGTGATTACCTTGGATTCCTCTTTACTCTCTCATTTTGCTGAGCTGGAAGCCCACATGGGCTTAAACCAGCACTGTCAGCAAAATATGTGAGCCTAAAGTCTCCTGATTTCACACTCTAAGGAAAAATAAGGTAACTCCACAGAGCAGGGTGGATTTAGAGAACGTTTCCTTCTAACAGACAAGTGTAGAATTCCATATACAAGGTTTTTTCCCCTTAGATTCTGGGACAGAGGGACTAGATATGCTTGGAATAAAAGTACATCTGATAGCTGGACATAAATCACGCTGTGCCTCACAGAGGAAGGAACAGTTCTTCATTTCTGTCATTATTTTATGGTGTGGATGGTATTTAGATTATATCTGAATGAGGTGAAACATGAAATAGGTGTTTTAGACCCTTGTTTCTTCCCATTTCAAAGCTGTCTCCCCAGAGCTTTGAACTGTCTGATAAACCTGCTTAAAAAGAAAAATAAATACAACCCCAACAACAACAAAAAGACATCAACCTCATCCACCTTAATATTAAAATCCTCAGTAAATTCTCGGCTTTGGTGTTTTTGAACTATGACTTGCCTACAGGCTTGATGATTATAGGCAACACACAGTGCAACTTCTCCACTATCACACCCCTGCCAAATGTGACTCATTCCCTAGTCCCAGAGTCCTGTGGGGAGCTAAACTGTGCCAGACCTTTTCACAGCTTATCTCTGTCTCTGTGCTGGATCAGCTGTGCTGGCTGACAAGTTCTATCATTATCAAATCTAAGAATTCATGAGTCATGACGCAGGAGTTGTGAAAGTAACTTTCCAGTCAAGGAGCTTATATGCACATAGATTTGCACATGCATCCATATCCTCACATGGACCCAAATGATACAATACATATTTCCATATATAAGGTTATTGTATTTCTTTAGAACTCTTATTTCAGCCTTTAAGCTTTACATTTCATAGTGTTTTCTTTACGTGCTTGAAAGCTTGAAGCAGTTGTTTCGTCTTAAAAGAAAAAAAAAATCCCACTCATTTTCTTATTTCACTGAAGAGCTCTGGAAACTAATTTTTCAAAGAAAAGAGTAAAAGAAGTCAACAGCTGAGTAATGTTGTTTTGGTGGATCAGAGTCAAGTTTGAAATACAAACACATTTTCTGTCTGTCAGAAGCAGTTTTCTTCTTTCTTCTGTCTCTGGTATGATCAACCTACTCAAAGAAGTAGAAGGAGTCGAAGGGGTAGACCCAGCCAAAGCATTTACAGCAAGGTATTTAAGGCTATACCTTTACATATGTAAGATCCTACATTTCCATGCTGCAGTTGTAAGGTAGGAACATCGACAGGTGCACAGCTTATGATTGGAACGGGCTAAAATGTGGATATGTGAGAGATGGGCTTCTGCAGTATATAAGGGCATACTCTGATTTAGATTGCAGGAACATAGATTAAGGCTTCCAAATTGTCAGTGCTTTCTGAATTTCTATGTGGAAGTAGTCGATGCATAATATATGGCTTGCACACATTACGTTGTGTTTATCCAGTTTTTGCCCCATTCCTGTTTTCTGCTTTAACACCATATAGATACATAGATCGTGCTGTGCTCTGCAAAAGTTGCAGGTGTCTGCTATTGGTGCTCAAGGATTGCAAAGCAGTTCTCTCACCCTCTTCTTTCCTTTTATCTCTTGGCCCTGATTTAGTTGTAAGAGAAAAAAAAAAAAAAGCGGGGGAGTCAGAAATGTTAAACAGAGTGAATGAAAACTACAAACATCTTTATTTATTGGTTCAGATAGTTAAATCTTCTGGAACAGAGCTTGTATCTGAGAATGGCAGTTGAAACTAAAGAGTTATGAAAGAATTTGCCCAGTGGAGGGAGTTTTCCTGATGGCGATCATAGCTTGGGTAAAAAGCTGTGGATCTATTCATGGTGGTTTGTAACAGGTAGATGGCCACTGATCTCCATTTCCACTGGGAGAAATAGTAATGAGTTTAAACCAGCACCTGGGAAGATTTTGATTAGATGTTAGGAAAATCTTTCTAATAGCAAAAATGAGCATAGATCAGAGTATTAGGCCTTTTCATTGCATTAACTTGCTTCCTTCTGACCTGAATTCATTGTGAAAACCAGAGCTACATCAGAGGTGTTGCTTACATAATTAATATATCTGTCCCTAAGTTTTAAAGGCAAACGTGTGAGTTAAATCCATCTGTACTGGCCCTCTCTGCAAATCCCTGCAGTATCTGAGTGGTTCTACACTGACTGTGCTCAAGTTCTGTACACAGAACTTGTGACTGTGTATAAAAGCTTTAAGTATTGCAGATACTTAAGATACAGCTGTGTGTATTGCAGCATGTTTCTCTGGGTTTTGAAGTCTTATGTTTGATAATTTGATAAGCATATGAAATTTAATAAAGACTAATTAACATTGGGTAATACAGTGTACAAATGCTGTTTATATATCTCTCACTGATAAACAGGGCATTTCTTGTCATAATGTCTGAACAGTTAGCTGCATGCGTGCTAAATGCTGCTTTTAATTAAACAATAAAGAACGTAACAACCTTTATTGTATTGTTGTAAATTTTGACGTGGTACAACAATTTGATTCCTTAAAAATTAATTGCCTGGGAGTGTGTTTAAGTAATATTGATTATGCTGGTGCTTTGTGTTGATCTGTGATACTTAACCCAGCATTTAAAATATCTTTTTTCCATTTTACATTTGTGATGCAAGAATAAAAGCAAAGTACAAAACAAATAGGCACTTGAATTCTAATAGCAATAAGCAATAAATGTCAGGCATCTGGAAATTATGGTTGCAATTTCATCAGAGTACACTTTGTTCTATTATGCCTGCATGAATTTTGCTACAGGCAAAATCTATTACAGATAACAGTTAAGAACCTTTCTAATCTACACAGATAGTCATGGAAAAATGCTAGAAAACGAAATGTTGGAAAATGTAATATTGCCCAGTAAAACTGACACTCATAAAATAATGTGATCAAATTTAGAACTGCAGAGATAATTTCTGTAAGATCGTGTTGAAACAGAAATTTCTGGACTGTTTGGTCCTGCTGAAGGGCGTATAACTAATAACATGCAGTGTATCATTAAATGTGTTTGTGTACTCCAGATAGATAGATGTTTATCTCTATACTGCGGGCTAGTTAATTTGCTTGTTTAATGATTGTTACCTGAAATAGCAGTTACCAAGTTGGGACTATACATTAGGAGCCAGTACTTTTCCATTGCTAATGATTGTATTTGAATAGCAGCAATTTCTGCTCCGGGTCATCTCTATCGCCTGCAAAAGTATTCATGTCATATGCTTTGTCCTGCATTATGATGCTTTACAACTCTTTAATTGACTCTGTAAAGATTTACAGCCTGTTGATCAATTAGAATTCTGTCAAGTTCCAAAGTAGATTGCTCATTTTACATAGCATCTTGGTGCCAAAGTGCCATGTTCTAGACAGCTTAAATTTATTCTGAGTTACACTGGAGTAACATAAAGCTTAGACACAAGTAAGAATGACACTCAAGCTGCAGAGACTTGTAATATTTTGTATTTATACTTTTGCTCTGGGATATAATATAGGATTGAAAAGATAACTTGATTTGTGCTCTTTAAACAAACTCTTTACAAAATTGAAAGTGGGTATATTGGGTTGCATCCATCTCTACCTTTTTAATGAGAAAGCTTAAATTTTTCTTTCGATGTAGGACATCAGTCCTTGACTTTTTTCATACTTGCTAAGGAAGTTCTTTTATGCAACAAAAAAAGGTGCAAATATACGATTTCCATTGGCAGTTTGCTTTCTTCACTAATTAGGCATTCTTTTCAATAACCACTGAAAGGTAGATAAACACAAAATTTGGTTTATGCAGTAAGCAGCACAAAAATGGAAGTATTAAAAATTGTAATTGTACAGTGGTTGCAGTTAGGTTTGTTTTTTTTTTACTAATAGATGTCTCAGTGAAACATCATGAAATATTATTATAATAAGCTTTGTGAATGAATCATATCCTGCTTTGAAAATGTAGCTTCTGTCCTGATGAGTCAAACAGTCATAAGGGAAAGTCTTTGTGTACAAAGTGTTTAGGGGATGTAAGGGTGGAAGAGTTTTAAGGAATGAGAATTGTTTTTACCTTTTGATGTGTGATTCAACATCACTGAAACTGGAGAACTGTGAATCTCTGGAATTCTTTTTCTACTTTTATTTAGAATAAAAAAGAGCTTTAAAAAAGTAGATGCAAGATTGCTTCTTTACTAGTAGAATGAAAAAGTTTATTTCATTTCACAATGAAAATGGGTCACTTACTCAGTGGTCTGGTATTTGAACATCCTTTAGCGTTTTTTTGTTTTGTGAAATGTAGAAAGCAATCTTTGATCAATGTAAAATAGTTCATGACTTGAAACAGAATCTGTTTCCAGTTTTGATTAATTTGGAAATCAGAAAATATAATTCCTTCTCTATATAATGTTTTTTTCTGTTGAAAAAAAAATCTCTTTGGCCGTGAAAATGTTTCTTAGTGCTCTTTAAAAATGAGTAAAAAATCTTTTATAATTATATTTTAAATTTGTTTAACTAATAGGTTTGTGATCACGTAAGTGCTTAGGGAACAAATGCTAGCTTGCACTATTTGTATTTGGAAATGTTTTTGTTGAACAGAGAGATAGAATTTGGCTTCAGAAAGGCAAAACAAATCAGTCAAAAATGCTGCGAGTGACATGGTTGATTGGTTTGGGAGAAATGTAAGCACTTGTGTTGATTTCAACAAAGCTACGTAGATTTTCTGGGTCATGAAGAAGAGCCTATGCCAATTGCCCGTGTAACTTGGCTGAAGAGGAGACTGTCTTCCGTCTCAAGCAGATGGATTATGTTCAGAAGTTGATGACTGTCCGTAAAATTCAGGTATTAAACTGGCCATGGCAATCTAAGAATCTTTTCTCTTTCTTTCCTACTCCCTTGCCCCATTTCTGGTGATGAACACTTTGGCACCGTGATCACCCGATAATGTTGGCATCTGTGCTTACAAAGGTTTTAACAGCCCATATCTATCCTCCCCAATTATATGAGCTAAACAATCCTGAAGGTGAAAATGAATCTTTATATTAATTGTAATCTCTTGCAGTACTTGTGATGTCTTCTCATGGGTGTTCTTGTTCTGAAATGTATGATCAATCCAACTGAAGAAATATAAAACCACTTTCATATTTAATATTGGAGTGAAGAAAGCATATTAATGCCTTTGATGCCACTAGGGTTGCAAACCCTAGGGCTAGAATTTGTCTTGATTGTGCATATCTATGAATTTTTAAAGAAAAGAAGACAGATTCTGACTTAAATGAGACTACGTGTGTGAGGAGGGCTCATATTTCAGTAGTTATAAGATCACAATCAGACTCTAGTCTTTGGCACTATTTTTACAAGGAGATGGAACATGAAACCATGGGAAAAAATGGAACCCTTTCTAAAGATGTGTGCTGTATTAAGCACTAAGTTAATATTCAGTTTGCAGCTGGTTATACACAGTTACTTTTATATTCAGCTCAAATACTTATTTGAATAGAATTTATTCCAAATGGTGTTCAAAGATCGTCTCCCTGTATACTTAGTGGAATGTCATTTTGAATGAAAATGGTTTGTCTGAATAAATTTATTCATAATTTTGCTGATTATGGGAAGAACTCGTGTATTTTCATGTAAATTTTTGTAAGCCTTCTATCTCTGTTTGTTGAAGTTTTATATTTGGGTAATTTAAAATTTCTTGTTAATATACTAAAATGTACAAAGCGTCTAGAAATCTATTCATTCATTAACCTGAGAGTTTTAATTCAATTACCTGATATAGGTTGAGTACTTGAAATTATAGTAGGTTATTCATTTTAATCCTAATGATCACAGCATCACAGAATATGCTGAGCTGGAAGGGACCTCCAAGGATCGTCGAGTGCAGCTCACAGCTGTACACAGGACCATCCCCAAGAGACACACCCTGTGCCTGGGAGCATTGTCAAACATTTCCTGAGCTCTGTCAGGCTGCTGCTGTGCCCACTGCCCTGGGGAGCCTGTTCCAGAGCCTGACCACTCACTGGGAAGGAACCTTTTCCTGGGATCCAACCTCAGCCTCCCCGAGACAGTTCCAGGCCATTCCCTGGGTCCTGTCCCTGTCACCACAGAGCAGGGATCAGTGCCTGCCCCTCTTTTCCTCAGGAGGGAGTTGTGACTGCACTGAGGTCTCCCCTCAGTCTGCTCCAGGCTGAACAGACACAGTGCCTTCAGCTGCTCCTCACAGCTTCTCCTCAAGGCCCCTCACTATCCTTATGGCCTCCTTTGGACATTCTTTCATAGCATAAGGTCTTTCTATATTGTGGTGCCCCAAACAGCCCCCAGCACTGGAGGTGAGGCTGCCCCAGCGCAGAGCAGGGCAGGGCAATCCCCTCCCTTGTCTGGCTGGCAGTGCTGTGCTTGCTGCCCACAGGACAGGGATGTCCCTCCTGGCTGCCAGGGCACTGCTGACTCATATTCTCCTGGCCATCAACCCCCTGTCCCTTTCCATGGCACTGCTTTCCAGCATCTCCTTCCCCAGTCTGTCCATAGATCCAGGTTTGCCCCATCCCAGGTGCAGAATCTGGCACTTTCCCTTGTTGGACTTCATACAGTTGGTGATTGCTCAGTCCTCTAATCTGTCAGGGTCTCTCTGTAGGGCCTCCATGCAGTGGAGAGAGTCAACAGCAGAACCCCAATAGTGACAGGTCTGGTGTCACCCCATTCACTGCAACCCTTTGTGCCAGACCCGTGAGCCCATCCCATGATGTGTTTGTCCAGCCCTGTGGTGGACATTCAGCATGCTTCTAAAGGATGGATCAAGTCTAAGTCCCATTTGAATTACCTTCACCTTGGCTTTCTAGATATTCATATATTGGTTCTTTTTCATGGTCCTGGAGAAAACAGGTACAAGCTGTGCTTGGCACCAGGGTCGACTTGCCAAAGATTCTCACTGAAAGTCTCTGAACAGGAGAAATTAATTGTAACAAAAACCACATCCTTTCTTATTGGTAACAAAAGTTTCACACACCTTATTATGAAAATCATGACACGTCCATGTCCTCATTTGAGTTAGGACAGTAACAATTTCAGGCACTTTTGTCTCTCAGGTAAATTATTTTTGCTTGCCTTCTCCTGAGTCCTTCCCACAAAATGCTTCTTAAACATTTAACTACTTTTACTTTATCTAGTCCAAACCTTGTGGCTAGAGGCTTAAATATGTAGCTATCCCATCCTGTAGTTACATAAGCCTAACTTGCAAATTGTGTCCTTTATTTTAAGAAACAAAAGCTGAAACTATAACGTGGGCTGCAGATATTTATTGTTACCAAAAATCATTGATTTGATTGCTTTATTGAACATAAGTATTTGCCTTTATAGAACACAGAGATGCTGGGACAGATGCTTTCTGGTAGGTTCACCTGTGCTTTATGTTGACTGCAGCATTAGAAAATGCTGTTCAGTTCTGTAATCTGATGTGCTCTTTATCAGTCGCAAATCTCACAGTCTGTGTGATAAAGTGAGAAAGACCAGGAGCATGAAAAGCACAGTGTGGAGCAGGAATTTGATGAGTGCAGAGATAGCATGGGGCAACATCGACCACAGTCAATTTGGAAACTCACACAATTGAGTTCTAGGCTTTCCATAGATCTTTAAAGAAATGTATCCTGTCTGCATCTCTCTGTAAAGTGAAAATGGTTATTCCTTTGTGAAGCTCTATGTAAGACCAAGGAAATTTTACAAATTGTTATCTGAGTAAACTCTGCTACTCCCACAGCACTGATGTCAAGTAAGACTAGGAGACCAGATTTTTTTCCATTAAAAGTACAATGTAATGCAACCATATGAAATAAATCGTTCTGGATAATTTTTCTTCTGATCTTCCTGGTCCTCTGATTAGTCTATTTCTCTTTTTCTTTTTCCTCCACTCTCACCCCTCCCCCTCATCTCTTGGAAATAAAAAAAGTATTAATTTGTGAAGTGTTGCCACCCTGATTTTCATTTACAGCCATGGAAAAAGGGGGCTAACATTTATTATTCATTTACTAGCTATTTCATTCCATTTGTTTTTAGGTTGTTCTTGTGGAGTGACAGAGACTTGGTGTGTTTAGAAAGGTTTGCAGTCAGTGCACCACAGGTAGGAGAACAGTTTTAGATGGGGAACTTGCTCAGTGATGTATTTTTCTCTTGTGTTGAATGGATTGAAGATTATCTGCAGTGGAAGCTGTGACCTACTTAACACAAATGAGATTGCTTAATGGCTACTGATTGGTTGTCAGAGGGTTTTCTTTAAATATACATGTCCATCATTAGCCACTTTGTAATAATGAATGTCTCCTGTGTTATCCCATTTGTCTGTTTATATCACAAAGTAATGTGTCATACTGTAAAATGCAAATGTGCTCATTGAGATAAGTTTGCTTTATCCTGATGTTGAGTGGTGTAGCTACATTACATGACATACAAGGTGTCAACTAATTAGGTATTAACATATCTCTTATGTGATTGAATTTCAGAAATAATTTCTTTGAAGTGTATAGTTGTCTGAAGGGCTAGAGAAGAGCTACCAAAAATGCCAGTGCATAAGAAATCCTGCAGAGATATTCTGTGAAAGGGATTTGTATTTTTGAGGCTTGATAAGATGACCAAGGCACAGACAACATGAGGGATAGCTGGCATCTTCTGGTATTTTTTGTCATCTTTGTTTTGTTTCTGGTTATGTTCCTTGTTTATCAAATTTAATGGCAGAGTTTTGCTTTAGTAGAACGGGAAGGTATTTCTAAAGCTGTTAAAATAAAAGAGCGCATAATTGAAAATTCTGAAGCTTTTCCCCCACCAAATTATTATGAAACAGATGTATATTTATTTCTAATATACAGAATTGTTGTTGTATATTGCATATTTGCCACTGGAGTTTTTAGGAACATCTAGGTGATAGTTTCATAAATTACATAGCTGTCTTTATTTAGGTTGTGCACTATTAGGGAAAATGAGGAAAGAGAACACTCAAATTATGTACCATTTATGTTTGAAACAAATGCTTTAAAGATGTTGTGTTTTTTGTTTCAAAGGAGTCATTGTTGGAATTCTAAAGGAATAAAATTAGTCTACTTTAATTGATTTCATCAAGAATAAAGCCAGTTCAGCAAGAGGTGCTTTGAAAGTGTGATGTTGTGTTGTTGATGTCTATGAATATTGGATAAATATGGAAATCTTGAATTGTGATTTATTTTTCTGATTATCATTGGCTAAATTTCCAAAAATGCTTCCACTTTAATAAAATATGGTCTTTCAGTTTAAAACATTGTGTTCTTCTTCAGAAACTTAATTGAAATGAAGAGGTCTGGACACATCTCCTTCACAGCTCTGACCTGGGCTCTCAGATGGATCAATCAATGTTTATACACCTCACTTCAAAATCTGCAGTCAGGATATTTCTGCTCTGCTGTGAATGTGCTGGTTGCCTTACCAAACTGCAGATTTTTGGGCAGGGAAAAAAAGTCATCTGTGTGGCCTGTGTTCTTTCATGGCAAATTATTTGTATTTTCTCTGAGTCATGCAGTTGTAGTTGCTAGGGGACAGATGGAAATAATAAGGACTGGTTTAGTCGTGTTACAAATACACTTCTCTACATCCACAGGGCTGAGCCCAACTGGCTATTCATTTCTGTCTATATTCGACTTCATGGAAAGTTTTTGGGTTTAATGTGAATTAGTTCCCAAATTCATTGCACTGAAAAATCATCTGTTTGAAAGCTAGCAAATACCAATTATGAAGATGTGCCTCCCTAGCCAATTAGAATGTACAGGTGCAATAACATTGCTATCAACAGCACTGATGTTTATCTAGAAAGTTTTATATCAAGAAATATTTTGAAATAACATTGAGAAATGAGCCCATTAGAAAAATGTTCTTACTGCTTGATGCTAAAAAGGTGACAGGAGTACTGGATTCACTACTGACTGTCTGTGTGGATACAAATTAACCCCCACTGTTCAAGTGACCAGGGAAAGAATCACTCTAGATGAAGAGGAAATAAGAGGGAAAAAAACCCGTGTTAAGCTCTCTTTAATTATCTATAAGGACTCGGGTTATAAGGGAGGGCTATCCTTGCAGAAAATTAGATTTATATAGTTATTGTGTAGGGAGCAATTTTGCTTCTGTAGCTTGGCTATCCTTTGCATAGAGCAATAGTTCTTTACCCTGAAGCCAGTGGGAATGCAATGGAGCCCTGTAATGATAGTGACAGTAAAGCAAGGAGCTTTATTTAGAAAAAGGAACATAATAAACTGGGCAAAGTATTTGAAGTGAAATATGTAGTGCTCCCTAGATTCTGATAAACCTTTTCCTAGGAACACACAAGTACTGGCTATTAAAAAGAGGGAGGCTAAACCCAGAATCAAGAGGGCTGCAGGAGCCTGTGTCAGCTAAGCTGGCAGTGTGTGCTATTACTAATAATAACAACTATTTAGGGGTAGGTTTCAGTTTGCTACAGCCATGCTACACAGCGCTTGACAAGTGTTGCACAGTTCTGCCTATCTCCAGCATGAAATCTGAGAGCTTTTTTCTCTTTACCTTGCTCATTACTTTTCTTTATTCAGGTTTCAGCAAGATCTTTAAAGGCTTATTTTACAGGTGCAGTTTCTCCAAAGTAAGCCATGATTCATCCTTGCACAAAGCTGTGAGATAAGATACAGTATCCTAAAAGGAAGTCTTAGTTACTCTTCAAACATTGGGAAACACAAAAGCATAATCTCTTGAAAGTAGTTTATAGTTTATTTTTTACTATGTGGTTTGTGGTTTCTGTGTTTTCTTTTCTTTTTAATTTTTTGTTTTGTTTTGTTTCTTTGCAGAGAGGAAGCTATTTTTTGTTCTATTTTTCTTTTTCACGGCCAAAAATCCTGGTTACCAATTCATCAAAAAGACCCAAAACCAAACCCTGTGTCAGGTGAGTGACAGAGATCTGGCTAAGCCAAGTTTGATGCAACTGTGATGGGAACAGGTTGGTGAAGAAAGGGGTCTGAAGGACCTTTACCTGTTCCTCCTGCTAAAGGTCTGTTTCAGATTCCATGGATCTGTCATGGTCTGTTTTTTCAGTGTTTTCTCACAGATTGTGCTTTCCTTCATTCTATGATCTTCCTATTTGCACTCAGAAGTTTTGGCTTGTGCAACACCCAGCTGGAGTCATGCCCTACTTTTTGACAGTGGTGTGACTGTTTCTTCTCAGGCAGATGTATTTATTTTCATCTTTCTACTGTTCCTCCCAACAGTAACTTTACAGTCAGGTGAATAGGTGGCATTTTGCTATTGTTAACATCCACCTTCAATTTTTCAAATAAAGACAGTTCATGAGGAAGAAAATAATCCACATTCTTCCTTGCTGAATTACTCCCTGCTGCAGGTGTAGGACTTGCATGACAAAACTTTTTATCCTGAATGACCTTGGGGTATTGTATGCTGATATTTTAGCTTAAAATAAGAGATAATCTGTGTGGACACTTGCTGGTGACCTCAGGCATGTCACTGGAACCTGGCTACAGACTGCACCTCTGAATGTGGTGGCAGCACCTTAACAAACTCATATAACAACAAAAAGCACATATATGATATGAGCCAACAAGATTATCATGTCACTTAACTGCTAAAAAAAGAAAAAAAAAAACAAGAACTAAATTCTCCTTTTACCCACTTCATGTACTTGGCTTGTTTAAGCTTATAACTCTGGACTAGGTTAATTTAAGTTTATAACTCTGTTATAAGCTCCTCCTGTGTGCAAAGGGTTATTTACTCATAGACCTACAGCAGCAACTTCATAGAAAGTGTATGACTTCCTTTACAGAGGTGGAGAAGGTGACTTACTCTAGTTATTCCAATTTACACATTAGCACTTGCTTGAGATGTTCCAGGAGTTCAAACAGATCCTTTTCCTCACCATACATGTGTATCTTTTTGGAATAGATGCCTTAATAGAAAGGCAGCTCTCATAAAATTATCTTCCAAAGAATAAAGAATGGAAATTATAATATATACTGTGCATAAATGAAAGCTAAAGGAAGAAAAAAGACCCAACCAGAAATCCAACTTATATCTTTAACTCAGTTGGCTTTTGGTGAGAACGGGCTAGGTACAACATCATAACAAATGATTGGTGTGATTAATTGCAGTGGTATTTGCAATACCTCCAGTTGCTTTCACAGGGCTGCTACCAAGGAAATCTTTCAGTTGACAGCAAAGTGATTGGTTAATGGCAGACATGGGGAATAATTGACAACTCAGGCAAAACATCTGGGGATGAAATATATTTTGTCAAAGACCTAAAACCCTTGTGTTGAGAAAATGCATTTTTTCTCCCTCTGATCCATTCTGTCAACAAAATACTTTTCATCAGAAACATCAAAGCCGCTTCATCTGAAAATTTCATTTTTGAATCCCTTTATCTACTCTGTTGACAAAAATTTCTGTCAACTGACTCAAACCATTGTATTAACAAATTTCTTTTTGTCAATCATGATTTATTCTTTTGGCAAATGCATTCTATAATATTCTGCTTCATTCTGTGCAGAGAATACATAAGTCAGACTCCATCTTAATTTTTTAGGAAGAGAAAGTTAAAAGTAAATGTAGTGTCACAATTGCTTATCTGCTGAATCTATCCACTGATTAGGCTTATTTTAAATGTATCCAGTTGAATTAAAGTTTCTGCTGAATAATAAAAAGTTGAAGAAAGGAAATTTTAGGTGTAATAAAATCACATTTCTCCGTGTTTTCTTTGCAGAATCTGTCTGCTAATCACAGCTTTCAGGCTCACAATAGAAGGATGATCTCGAATGAGCTTTAACTGGTTTCTAGATGTTGATGAACTGGAGGTTTATTGTAACATCACTACTTCTAAGGAACTACTGAAATAGAAAAAAATATTGCAGGCACCCCTAATGTATTCCATGCTAATTTAGAATCACCTAATATAGTATACAAAGGAATTACAGTTTGTTCCTCAAGCAAAGAATATATCTGTTTAAGTGCAGAATCATGATGATAGGAAAATGATAAGCAAAAGCTGTAAATGTAAAATGCCAGTAATGTACATTAAAAAATAATAATTAAAAAGTCTTTTAGCTATTCCTCATACAATTGGAAAAAAAGATCAATCAATCACTGGGATGTGCATAGGCCAGCTGACCATTCTAAAATCAAGTGCCCCTAAAACAGTCATTACATTGATGTTTCTTAACTAATTTTTGCAAATGTAAATTGAAAAATCTTTTAAACTTGGTCAATGCCCATTTTCCTTGAAACTAAAATTTACTGTTTGGGAGGGAAGGGAAGGGAAGGGAAGGGAAGGGAAGGGAAGGGAAGGGAAGGACAGACTCTCCAGTCTCAACTCAGACTATTCTTTTTAAGGAGTAGACTTGTTTAGTATTATTTCTGCTCACTCAAATATTTTTTACCATTGTGCAAGTTTGGAGAGACTTTAAGTCTTGCAATAGGTTGTTGTTGGTGGGGTTTTTCTGTTTTGGTTTGATTTTTTTGTTTGTTTGTTTGTTTGTTCTTAATGCTTGCTTGTTGTTTTCCCTTGCTGTGTGCTTCCAGAATTCTGGATCTTTACTCCTGGATTAATTTTGCACTTTAATGTCAATTTCATCTCTGGAGTTTTTGCCCTTTATCTACAGAGGGGTTACAAAGCAGTCACTTTCTATAAAGGCTGCAGTATGCAATCAAGCTGACAGGTCACCATTCATTAGCATCTTTCATTAGAATGTTGGGAATTTGGCATGTCATTCTACTAAAAATATTGTATGATTGATTGATTGATTGACACTAACAAAAGTGTTTTTTTTCATCTACTGTTGCACCAAATACTGAGATAATGAGTTGCATGTAATGTCAGTAATTCCTAGCAGTATATGGAGCAGCCAGTCAAGGGAGTGTTTTGTTCAACAATATTTCAGATACTTTAAGAATACAATCCTAAATTCTTTTAGAATAAGACTTGTTTAGGTTGAATTTTGCTTCCAGAAATGTTAGCCCTTGTCAGAACACAAAAGCTACAAGGGAAAAAGGCAATTATTTCTCTCCTATGTAAAAAGTCAGAGAAAGCCAAGACAATAACTGTACATCTGACAATTATAGCATCAAGAGAAATGCTGGTTTTGAGAAATACATAAACAGTGTAGGTATCCTTGACTCATTTACCACTAAAGGAATTTTCTTCTCTTTTCTTAACCTAGGAAACCTGTATTGACCACAGCTGCCCTAATCACAGAGGAAACTGTTAGTAAGAACGATTGGACATAAGGGAAAAGTGTGGTTCCTCGAAAAGAAATCTTGATTCTGGAAAAAAAAACCCTTTTACTCCAGGGAATACACTTGCTTTTAGTGGAGGTTGAACCTTGTTGGAGTTGTGCTAGACCAGGTTTGTGTGCATAGAGAGAGGGGAAGTGTGAGGAGTTTGGGCTGTTGGCTGTACAGACACCAGCCTGACTCTGAACGTGTGCTTAACCTCAGAGGTCAAGAGAACTATAGAGGAACTTTTCCCTGATGGAGGCCAAATTAATTAAGAGCAATGAAAAGAATAAATATGTTCTATGGATTTTTCCAGTGGTTGTTCAGTGGAGGCTGGTTTTACTAGGAGCTGATTGCAATTTAATGTGCTAGCACAAAGAAAGGACGATGCTGTATTGAGACTTTTTTTTACAAAGAAACAAAAATAGCAAAAATTTTATATTTTATGGCTTTCTCCAAAGGTCATCAATATTTTACTGTTTTGCTTAATGAAGACAATAATCACCCATGTTCTCTACAGCCTGAAGTCTATCTCCCCTCATCTCCCTTTCTTCTTTCCCATTGACATGAAATGAGAGAGGCAAATGTGAAAAGGTGTACAATAATATGTTGCTGAAGGAGAAAGGTTGTGTCCCAGTGCATATTTTCAATTTACTGAGGTCCAAGCCTCTTATTGAGGTTGGTGGGATTCAGGGACTGATTCTTTGAGAAGAAAAAGTGGCTTGGAATTAGAATATGCTCCAGGAGCAGTTTTCAGTGAGTCTTTTGAAGATGTGTGTGTATTCTCCTCGGAGACCTAATTTTCATGTTATTTTTATTAATATAAAATTGCTGGCCTCCCCCATTCTCCCAGTATAAAACAGTAGTATTGCGAGGTGGAATTAGTGTTCCTTCAATTCACTTTGCCTGGATAGGAAGAATGAAATAAATACTGCAATTTCTTCATAACATGAGTGAGCAGAACTAAAGATTTGGTGATAGCTTGAAATAGCCAAATGAATAGATGTACTTGATGCAGCCATATCAGCTGGGCTGCAGTTAGAAATTATTTCTCCTCATGAAAAGGATTTTCAGTTTTATCATGGCACAATAGAGGGAACACAGTGGAGAGGACTGGGCACTGTAGACTTGGATTTGCTTTTTCCTTGGGAAAGTAACTTATTTTGTTTCCTTGTCTGTAGTAGAAAATAAAGACATTTTCTCTCCCTAGTGAAGTGCTGGCATACCCATAGTATCACAGAATAACACTGTTACAGAAACCACTCAAGAGTTAAATCACAATGGAAGCTTAAGTTTATATTAATTTCTCCTGTAGACAGGGTGAACTATATTCTGTACTCCCTATATGTTAATTTATTTCATTCTACTGATTCAGTTTGGCCATTGTACAGCTGAAGGAGAAGGTTCTGCACTGTTTGTTAATACTATACATTTTAAATTATGTTTATTTTTGAACCTTTAGCTTTTTGCTGTAGCATTAACAGTAGGATAAAAAAGTGCCACAATATGCTTGCTATTTGTTTGCTATTTGTCCCTGCAATGACTCTGATTTTACTTAAGAACCTCAAAATCCACTGAGAGAATAACTCTATCTACATCAATTCTCGTGATTCCCTAAAATCAGCCAGATAGAAAATACAGCCTGCAATACCTGTGAATACATGCATCATTTTGTCTTTCATGATATATTAGTGGTGCTAAGTGCTGATGAGATCATAGTTGATAGTGGTTGATGATATGGGCTGAATGAGTGGTGAGTTAAAGCTTTTTAAAATCCGTCTGTTCCAGAATTCATTCAACTGAATTCAACCCGCCTTCCACCTTTTGTCAGCTCGTGTAAAATCAGGAACATCTCTACTGAAGGCAAGTCAGTTATGCTGTATCAAAGAGGTGAAGGTGGGAAAAAATGATTAATTCCTACTCTAGTCTAGTTTGATTAAAACAAGCTCTGTCACAGAAACTCACGGAGTTTTGTCTTCTAAAAACTCTCAGATCAGAAGCAATTGCATGCTGACCATTGCTACAAAACATTATGGATTTTGTTTTTAACTGAGGGTATTATATACACTCTCCTGAATACTTTGATGTTCTTCTTTCTTGAAAATACTCCCTTTAAATGTGAGTAAAAGCAGGGTTTGCTTCTATTCTTGAATTATGTTGGTTTGTTTGTCAACCATCCAGCAATACATTGCATTTTGGTCAGGTGTAATCTAATAATAGAATCATGGAATATCTCAGCTGGGAAGGGATCCATAAGGAGGTCTCTAAACAATTTGAACGTGGCTAGTTGACTTAATTATTTATTTATTAATTAGAGCAAATATTAAAATCTGCAAACTGCTAGGTAAGCACTGAGTGCTGTCAGAATTTCATTGTGTAGTACACCATTTTCTCATCTTTCATGCATATTTATATAGTCTAGTTGGTTCCTGTGGTGCTGATCTGGGGATCTCAGTCTATTTCATTGATTGTGATGCTGGCATGAAACAATATCAGTGGAAATGAGGTGATTATTTAGAAGGAGCTCTATATCTGTCCATATTCATTAGTATGTCTGAACTCTTATTGGGCCCTAGCATTTTGCACCCTGACTTTTATTCTTGCTTTGGTATTTAAATCTCCTTGATCAATAGCATGTTACATTGTAGTTTGCTGCTTGTTGTGACAGTTTTCTGTACTCAGTCTGTCTCTCCAACACACAGCATATGTGCACACATACTCCTAAGAAGGAATCATCATTCATCCCTCTCTGTAGCATGCATATTGCCCAATTTTATATAGACAGAGATGGCATTCTAAGGATTCTCAGTTAAGTTTTGGATAAAACTGATAGGACTTAAACTACCTTAAAATGTAAGTAATTGACAGGCCTTGGTGGTTGAAATCAACGTGAAATGTGCTGTAATTACGTTTATTTAGATACCACTTTTTTGCTTATATTTGTGGTCATATCAGGCATTCTACTAGTGGGATTAGCAACTTGCTGTCTGCATTCCAGGCAGCCATAGAGGGTTTGTATGAAAAAAATAAGAATACAGCTGAACGAATCATATATTGCATAGCACAAGGCTGAAATACCGTGCTTTCTGTTACTTTATTTGCATATTTATGCAACATGTAAACATTAGTGTTTCAACATTGCTCATTTCCAGCTTAAATAAGATTCTCTTCCTGAGAATGAAAAATGGTTCAGTAAGAGCTCTCCTTTATGTACAGTGGACTTGATGGCTAAAGCAAGGAACAGATCACTTTCAAATCACAGCTGCATCATAAATATGTTTTACAGTGTAAGCTTTGAAAGAGACAAATTCCATTCTCTGACTTGCTGATACTGCCAGGTTGTCCCAGTTGCTCAAGATGTAGAATGGATAAAAGGCATTTGGGGGGTTATGAAGCTGCATTAGTCATTGCATCACGGGAACATCTTCATTGTGTGCAATACAATACTTGGGGGCAGGATCTTTTGATCTGCTAAAATGCTTTTGCCTTTGTCCTTATGCCCCTTTCCAAGTTCTGCTGCTTTGCATTCTTTTTCCCCAACTGTCTTTCTGTGTTGGCTTAGTTTGTGCTTGGACCAGATTTGAGCATTCCAGTGAGTCTGATTGTTTCACTTCTGTGAACCTATTTCTGTTCTATTATGTTAGTATCCTGTTTTTGCTGAGCAAAGCAGCACAGCAGGTTCAGCAGCTGCCAGTGGTAGACAACACGCCAGACCAAACCAGGAGCAGCTGTTTCTCTCTTTTTCCTAGATTTGAAATGGGTTCAGTGTCAATTTTTTATGTCTTTCTTGATATTTTTCCTTCCTAACCAAGAATATCTGTGAGACATAATAAATAACAGATGTAAAAGTGAGACCAGTCAGTGGACAATCGTGTTTTCACTGACTTGTGGAGAGGATGAAGGCAGTATACTGAGTCAGGCCAAACTCCCTATTGAGGTGTGCCACGAGATGTTTTGTTCAGCTGATGTAATGTTGTAGATAAACCAAACCAAGGAGGCAGATAGACTTGAGCTATCATGGGCAAACCAGGCATCTTCCCCCTTTATTCCCCTTATGCTGTTGGTGATTGTGAAATCCTGTGTTTCCTCCTGCTGACAAATGTGTGAGCTCCTGTCTAGTTCAGGTGTTTGTGATAGAAATGCTCAAAGTGGAGAGAAAAGTTGTCTCAAACTTT